>NC_044986.1:81915252-82207391 GCF_008728515.1 Papio anubis
TGAGGGCTGCTGTTACTGCTAGCCCCCAGTGGGAGAGTGAGACCTAAAGCAAGCATTCCAGTTCTAGGGATGAAAATGGAAATGCTTCCTTCCTCTGTCTCAGCAGACAAGCTGGAAGGAAGTGGTCTGTACGTGAAAGTTACGAATAAGATGGTTGACTAAGCTCAAAGCCTGAGCAGTTCACACCAAGAGGCAGGATGCTGTAGGTGCACAAATCACAAGAACTTCTATTTATAAGAGTGTGTTTGTGCAAGTACCTTACCCACATTATCACTGATCTTCAAAACAGCTCAGGACTCAGAATCCATTCTACAGGTGAGGAGGAGAAGGAAGGCTCAGAGACATTGGTAATAGGATCAAGGATACCCATCTAGTGAGTGGCAAAGAACAGATTTTAAGCCCGATCTGTCTTTTCCTACTCTAATCTACTGAATCAGCACTAGGCCATGCTGTTTTGCAGTAAAAAAAGTAATTTTCCACAAAGCAAAGGGAAGCATGGCCTTGCTTGTCAGGAGCCAGCTCTGGTCTTTGGAAACTGTATAGGTTCTGCAAGAGGCTCAGCTGGCAGAAGACGGGAGCTTATGAACTGGGAAAACATCATTTCAGCAATCATGAATCACACATAGCTCTGTGAATTCATTCTTATCACTTCAAATCCAAAATCATACAACTGTAAAGTCCAGAGCCAAAATGCAAAAGCAGGTCTCACTTATTTTATTGACACAGCATTTGTCTAGCATTCGTACCCATCTAAGGTGCACAAATCCCTTCTTCCTGCACCCCTTGCCCAGGGAGCCAGGCCTAGAACAGAGCAAACGTGGATATATCCCAGGCAGGGCACTGGCCCTTCCCATCCAAGAAGGCCACAGGGAGGTAAGAGGTTGAAAGTAAGAGGCAAAGTGAAAGGAATCCTGTCTACTTAATGTCAGGGAAACAAACATGAGAGCTTCAGGGGAAGACAGACCAGCCAAAATCCTCTGAACGAAGACATGAGCGAGGGAGGTCTCTGAGGAGGTTGACTTCACCATTGAAATGCAAGCGAGAGGATGCTGGAGGGTGGTGGATTGTCAAGTGGCAGGGCACAGGCACCAAGCTGGAATAGTAAACACGGTGGTGGGGAGTGGACTGGGTAATACTAGAGCATTTAGAACCAAAATCAGCCCAGGGACTGAGTGTGGAGACAGCCAATTCCCTGCCAGTCTATTATTTCTGGAGGAAGAGCTTGAATAAGTTTATTTCACTCAATTTTTTTTGCTTGCCTCAAATTAAGGATGGATGAAGCAGTTCTAAGGACTGAGAAGTTGTGCTATGGGAACCAACTCCCAATTGCAGCTTTTTTTTATGATTACTAACTATGGAATTTTCACCAAATAGAAGATATAGGTATTATTGTCACTAATATAAGAATGAAACAGTGAGATTCAAAGAAGTAAAAAGGAATGTGCTCAAGATGTCACCCCCAATAAGAGCCAGACATAGGAATCCAGCCCAGACCTGGCCAGTTTTAGTATTCATTCCTTTGACTTATCTTGACCACTTTCTTGGGTGCCAGGATCAGGGCACCAGCCCCACCCTGTTGCCCATGCATCTCATGGTGCCCAGTGTGCCCTGCCAGTGAGATTTTTCCACCTCCTCTTAGTCAAAGCCCCAAGGCCCGCATCTGCAATGCATTTTCTACACTCCCTCCTCTGGCTACTGTTCTGCTTTTCACCTCAGATGAGCACCAAAATAAGATTGCACCTAAACACTCACCTTGGAAGAGTGAGATGCAGAGGCTTGCCTGACTCACAACTCTTAAGGCAAGTGGCTTAGAGCTTTTATACGAGAATTTTAGGAATATGTGAAAGATATGAACCAGGATCCTGGAATAAATGCACATACACACATGCATACATACATGCACAAGCAATTTGGCAGATAATTTTTGGAGGTTTTTCAGGCACCTCTTAGGTCTGTCAAGGGACTTTGATGGAGGAATTCCTGCCCAGGGGAGAATCCTAAAACTCTTTAGAGCACTAGTTAGCCTCAGAGTTTCCCTTAGCTTGATGCACACTTTACCTTTGGCAGAAGGAGGAGATGCCTCTTGGGGAGTCTAAGGGAGGAAGGAGACACCCTTAGAGGAACAGTCCAGCTTCTGAGTAAACCTAACAGACTGATGCCCTGCCTGGCTGAGGCAGCTTCAGGGGAGCAGATATCTAGCCCAACGCTGTGGTTAGAAATGACCCTGTTAGCCCAGCCTAGCTACAGCCACTGCAGGGGGCCACAAGCAGATACTCACCGACTGCCCTGAAGCCACTGGAGAGAAGGCAGCAGATGTAGAGGCTGGGGTACCTGATAGGCTGGTGACAGGGAAGGTCAGCACAGGTGCAGCAGCTGAGGCACAGCAGGTATGCTCTCCAGGAGGGAGAGCCGGCTGTACTGGCAGGAGTATGCACTAAGGACTCAGACAGACAAGACAGTGAATCCCAACACTCTCTCTCACCAGCTTTGGAACCATGTCTTTTTGAGTCTCAGTTTTCCTATCTATAAATCTATTTATAATATTTTTTACCTTGCATGACTGATCTGAGAATAAGAGAGTGTTTATATGTGAGGGGTATAGTACAGTCCCTCAAACACCACACCTGATCGAGATATAGTCACTGATACAGATGATAATGGGTATTCTTATTAGGAAGCAGGATGTTTTGGAGAATGCTTGGGGATTCTTTGCATATTTCAGGGATTCTGGTTGCAAATCAGGATTTTAGAACAAGGGACTGATGATAGAGGAGGGTTAGCTGAGCACACCAGGCAGCTTTGCAGACAAGAGGCCACATTGCAGGAGCTGCTCCTCCCTCCTCGGTGGCTGATTGCAGAGCACCGCTTGGCTGATTGTTGCATTGAGATTGTGCACTGGGCAGGGAAGCTCTGAAACAGCCTCTTTTCTGCCCTGGTTTCTGTTTCTGATGAGCATATCTCCATTTGTTTATGTCACCCAAGTGCATTGCCACGTGCTTTAAAACTCTACATGCATGTGTCTGATATGGTGAGTGTGTTTGCATAGACTTAGGTGTTTGTGCATGAACATGTACATATGTGTATATGTGTCTGTGTGTACTTATTTTAGATGTACAAGTCTCCATATGTTGGTGAATATTTTGTTTTCCTCTGAGTTTGGACACCCCTGAGTCTCTGGCAACTGTATACTTGAATCTACCAGCTACTGAGCTCTCCTTGGGGCACATTTGGTTGCTCACCGTAAGTAATCCAGGTCTGTCTAGTGCCCTCTCTTCCAGATCCCAGCCATCAGCCATTGTAAACTTCTGTGCCCATCTTTTTTTTTTCCCCCTGCAGACAGAGTTTCTATTATCTCTGGAACTCAGTGCTCAATGTCAAGTTCAGAGGTGAGACAATAAATGCTGGCAGGGGAGGGATGATCAGACATTACAGACAATTGTCCCTTCCTCTTTCGTAGGAGGTGACTATTAGCTCACCTGATTTATCTGGAATAGGTTCCCTTCTCTCGTAAGTAATCTCCTCTGACTAAATACCACCACTGAGAGGCAAAAGAAAAAAACAGACAGTGAGTAAAGTTATTGGCACAGAAGAGGGTTATTTATGTGCAGTTTCTTGGTACAAAGGGTGAGGATAATAAGAATAAACAGTTTTATTAAAACAACTAATGGCATAAAAGAATATTTTAGATATTAAAAAATGTTACATTAGGAACAGAAATTCTGCCTCTTTTATTGTGTCCACAGCAAGGAAAGGTCAGTTAAAATTGTCTGGAGCTTTTATCTCATTTTCTTTTGCCAAACCTTGGAGTACAAGGCTCTAGTTAAGACGCAGATGCTAACTCATGAGCAGATACTTTTGGGAGTGAAGGTTTCCTGAAAATGAAGCTGGAGGCACTCAATTAAGTGGCCCCTTCACCTTGGAAGCAGAAGGTCACATAGAGACCTGAGTTAGCTATTAGACCTTGCCCATCTCTGTTATTTAATAATATTTAAAATGTTTGCTATTTCAATTTTTTATAATATTTCTATCACCTATTATTAAATGCAATGACTTTTAAATGAAAATGCACAGGCCATGGATTGCATCCCTCCAGGTCCTCATGGCCTTTAGGATCACTGGGCTTTTCTTCTTTAATGTGTCTGCTTCTCCTTCAGTGCTTGAAAAGATAAACATTAGGTATGAAATTAGTTTTACCTTGGTACTATTTGGAGGATTTCTAATTTAGGAACTAGGTAGCTTCTTCTTAAGAAAACAGCCCTTTGTGATTCCCCGCAGCTGCTCCTGTCCACCCATCTGCTCACAGAATCCAGTGGTGTCTGTTGCCCACCCCTCGGCCCCAGTCTCAGGAGTGACCCCAATGTGGAGAAGCCTGTCCTTGGTGCCGGACAGAAGAACTAGGGCTGGGCATCCTCCCTTTGGTTTCTAAAAGAAGAAGTCTTGATCATGACAGACAGCCCCCTTAGATCAGCTTTACTGAGCTCGAGGCCAACAGCGGGGCTGTTTCCACCACAAAGTCACTGAAGCCAGGGGACTTTTTCAGAGGTTGGCTGAAAAGCACATGCATCTGAGGGTAGAGGATCAGGTTGATGGCTCGAGGCCTGTAGGATGACTGAGGGCATAGGATGTTCACTGAAGAAAGGTCTCCACAGATCCTGTAAGGGCCAAACTTTGAGAAGCCAAGCTATGGCTCCACCAGGAATGACAGTCCCTTAGCCCTGAGACCTAAGCACAGGGAAGCAACTTATCTAGAGGAGAGGGTGAGTGCAGAGATGAGAGTGGCAGCACAGTCCGCTGACAATTAAAAGGGTGTTCATTCCTCCAGGCCATGGGAACACTTCTCTACACTGATCAATCATGACCCAGTTCTCTCCTAAGACACTTCCAAGAACTTAATATTTTAAAGAACACTGTTAGGTTAACCAAAAATTAGACTTGCTGCTCAGCCTGTCCCTCACACTGTCCCCTGGTTGGTTTCAGGGAACTCTGGATATGCACTGGGTGAAGAGGGCATGGCCTACCTCCAGGCATATCTGAGACCCCCTTGAGGAGTTTTTCTCATGACTGTCCCTGCCGAGGGCACAGAATTTACTTCATAATCTCAGCATGCCCAGAAACAAGCAGACAGTATTTCTTCACCCCAGAGAATAAGAGCATAGGGAGCAAAGACAAGATTTATTATTAAACAACTTTAATCCAAATGCTGATTATTATTTGCAGTGTCTGAAGGCACAAAATATACCTAAAATGTATGGAATAGTCTAAACAGAGTTATAAATCCAAAGAGCAAAGCATGAAAAAAGATACATTCTGAGCTGACACAGAAATCTGAGTTGGGAAGATTTTTTTTTCCTAGAGAACTTGCTTGACTATCAATCATTTCCCCTCATGCCAAGGGTAGAAAATTCTAAAAAAAAAAAAAATAATAACATAAACGGTGAAGAATAACACCATGAGGTGTTAAGGATTTTGTATAAGCAGAATACTTCTCTTGAGGATGCTGGTCTCTCTCTCTCTCTCTCTCTCTCTCACACACACACACACACACACACACACACACACGCACAAACACATCCTCCATCTCCCTCTCTTTCCCCCTTGACACTCATTCTAAGCAGAACCGTCCAAGAAGACATCCATGCTATACCCCAGAAGACAGGCCATCTCAGGGGGCAATGGGGAAACAGAGTTGGTGTGAGATAAGGCAGTGAGACCAGAGTTTGATTAAAAAAATAGAGAGATATATATATATGAAAAATTGACCATTCAGGGCAGGGCCCCAATGTGCTGATGGAAAACAAAGCCTGCTCTTCCTCGGGGTCATGGTAGCCCACCTAGGCTTCTCTGAGCATGCCTGGCTTCAAGCTCCACATGCTCTGATTGGAGAAATGTCAATGGATTGCCTAGGTAGCACGAATATCAGACCATTCTCAGCATCCAGCGATAAATCATAATTATAAACACTCTCTTCCCCACAGTGCTTTTAGCTGACTGTGTGATGTGGCTGTTCTTTACTGCTCAATCATGTCACTAGGGACTTTAGGAAAGAAATCAATCCCGAGCTAGTTATCACCCTCATAAATACATCTCTCTAGAAACTCCATAAGGCTATAGAAGAAGCAATCAATAGGACTTTGTATTTCTCCACGATCACAGACCCAGGCTCTCAGCTCCGTGATTACTGCTGGCTGTGGGAGCTCCACCTCCTTCAGTGACAGATGTGGGCTGTGTATTCCATTCTGACAGGTCTGGAGATCAGAATAACCTTTGTCTTTAGGAGAGGAACTGAAGTGACACAACTCAGATTCCCCCAGTTCCACTCCTAATGGTTCTTTCCCTGATTCTGTAGTTTAGTTGCCTCAGAAAGGGCAACTGAAGGAGGGGGAGCTGTTAGGTAGTCCTAGGCTTACAAAACTGGATTTCCCCGCAGCTGTACCTGCACAGGCATAGGCCTGGAAATCTCAGAGGATATCAGATGCCCTGAGTGAGAAGGGCCCCTGCTCTGGGCTGGATTGGTGCTTGAAGAGGACTCCAGGTCTGGTCTGGAGAGGGTGGTGAAGCTGGAAGGGAGGGTTTGTGCTGGAGCCATCCCTGTTTGTTGGACTGCCTGCACGATTTAGGACCCTGAGATAGGCCTTCACTTTTGGGGCTACAAGCAACTTCCCTGGTGGATGGGAGTTACACTTATGCTTCTTATCTAAGGGGCAACGCTTTCATCCTACCTAAACAAACATGGTCTCTTTTCTCTATTTCTCAGCATGCCCCATCACCTGGAGTACTGGTCCACCCACCTGGGCACCTCCCCCAACTCTTTCTAAAAGGATCTGTTTACCTGACACCACGAAGCTTCTACTCCCTGCATCTATGGCCTCACTTCCTTCTCTCACCCAGGACCATAGGCCGAAACCCAAGGGAACATTCTTCCTCTACCTCGCCTTTTGTTCCACCACCTCACCTGGTCCATGTAACTAACCCCACCTCGCAACTCCTTGCCCCCATGGACCTTCTTCCAGATCAACCCCACCTCTGCCCAGCCTCCCTGAGGAAATGATGGAGTCTGCCCTCCTTCCCCCAATATTCTATCACTTTTTGATTCTTCTAATTTTGAAAAGAAAATAAGAAACAAAGCCAACAGGATGAGATATGAACAGCTCAGTATCAAAGTCCTCAATTACCTTATTACAGGTAACTGTCAGCTTCTCTTGGGCCCACGGGGCAGAGGCACACTGCGGCACACACAGCAGTGACCATCTCGTCCCGCATGATCCAGGACAGGACAGGACAGGACAGGACGGCCCTGAGTCCAGGGCACCTCCTCGGTCCCAGGCTACCCAGAACAGCCGATCACCCTACAGCACAGCAACCCAGTGGGCGAGCCCAATACGGGCTCCAGACTCACTCTTTATGCAGCTGAAGGACTAAAAGGAATGAGGGGCCAGGAGCAAAGAAATGGGGCAGCAAGCTATGGGACAAGGCAGCTAGTGGCATGTGGGGCTCCTCGTCTTCCCTTCTCCCCCAGCAGAGAGGGGCTTCTTATCTGGTCGCCCCTCCTGCCCTCAGAAAGGCCCAGGAATGGGGGGGCTCCTTTGGCACTTCAGAATGATCACAAGTAATTTTCCTTTTTATTCATATAGAACAAAATTTACAAAGTCATTCATACAGTTTTTGTGTTTTTTTACTGACTTCGAAAATTGGGAATATTCAAAATACACTTTTACCCCACTCCATTCTGTCATTATTTACACATATGTACAAGAAAAATGAAAGAGTCTCTGTGTATGTGTGTGTGTGCGAGTGTGTGTGGTTTGTGTTGTTGTCTTCTTGTATTAAAAAGCTCTGCTGGTCGGGTGGGTGGGAGGGTGGGCGGGAGGGCAGGCGGCGCGGTCAGATGGAGGTCCCGTGGGAGGTGTCCAGAGACTCTGGAAGGACGCCTCCAGGCACGGGCTGGAAGGACATGGGGATGGGGGTCTTCACCGGGCTCTGCCGGAACAGCCCCCCGTTGGGCGACCTGTGTTTGCACTGCATGGAGGGCATGGTGGCTGAGCTGCTCAGCGGCAGTGGCAGGTTGCTGCTGGGCACTGATGAGAGTGTCCGGCTGGTGCCATGGCTGCTCTGCTCCGGCAGAAAGGTGCTGACTGAGAGCTGGGTGTTCTGGTACTCCCGTGTTGGCTCCAAGGTCTGGGTGGGAGCCAGGCCCCCCATCTCCAGGGCTGAGAGCTCAATCGACGCTGGGGAAATCTGCTTGTGAGCAATGTCTTCATCCATGAGGCTGTTCATGCGCCGATGGACCTGCTCCAAGTTCACTTCTTTGTCCTGGAGGGAAGGCACAGGAAGGTCAGGTGGGGCCCTAACAGTAAGTCAAGGATGGCTTGCTACAACTCTGGATGTCTGGAGGCACCAGGCCTGGTCAGTCTGTTGGGCTGTGGGTGAGTATCCCATTCATGTGGCTCCCACCTCCCCTCAATTATATGGCCAACCCTCAGTCATATGGGGAAGCCATGGGGTAGACATGATCCCTATGTAACAAAGAAGATGCCATCAACAGGCCTTGGCTGCATCCTACCTTGCCTCTGTACTCAGTTTAGAGTCACTGCCACACCCAGAACCAACCCTTAGGACAAGATGCTTTGAAGAGCAGGCAGAGACAGGAGAAGTTGTTCCACAGGAATAAAGGAAATGGTCCTCGAGCCCCTAAGGTGCCCCATGAATATGCCACTTCAAGTTCACGATGATGAAAAGACTTTGTATGATTATCCCCACCTTACACAAGAGGAGGCTCAAGCCCAGGAAGGTTCAATGACTCCTCAGAGTCACAGGTCCATGAGTGTTAGAGGCAGCTTGGAGGCCTGGAGCCAGAGAGAAGCCCTGCCTCACCCAGTGACCTCTGTCCTCCCTGTGCAATCTCCTCAGGCAGCCCAAGGAAGGGGACATGTCCTTGTCTGGAAGGGCAAGAGGGCAAGCGTTCCTGCATGGAGATTGTGAGGAATGGGACTTCCCCAGGGTCAGCTGACTCTCCTGGTTTCATGAGGGTTCAAGGCTATCTAAGTGGGTGATCTCACACCTGGTACTGTCTCACCACAGTGGGTGACATCACAGGAAATTACTTGGTTTGTTCATTTGCTTAAGAAAGAAAACAAAACAGAATATTGTTCCTTTCAAATAACTTGATGATTTGTCTACAATGTCAGAATAATTAAAGGCAGACAAACTGCTTGAAAGCTCAAGGAAGACGTCATCTCCTTCCTTAGCTTCCCCGCAGTGAGGTGGGCACAGGATCTGGTGCTCAGCAGAGGAGCCATATGAGCTTCCCGGTGAGGTTGAAGCTGCAGGGACTTTGTAAGCAACATGGGTGCTGATGGGCCAGGGAACGTGGTGACCTCTCCCTCACCTCAAACTCCTAGAGAAATACAGTCCCGAAGCTCAGCTCCCAGGCACCCCTGCAGGTGGTCTCATGTTGGCATCTTGTATCAGAGAAAGCAACCCATCCCCTGTCCACCTTGCAGAGGAGTTAGAAATATTAAGAAATATAGGAGCCCTGAATATGCTTTCAGAAGAAAACAAAGGAATCACATGAATCTAAGAGCCATTCCAATGACTGCTTTGAGCTTCTGTGGGGATGATCGGAGAGGATTTCCACCCCCAGAAGTTCAGCTGAAAGATGGGCATGAGCCCTGACCAGATGAATGCATGAATTACAGGGCTAACCCCCATGAAAGGTCAACTCAGTGTTCCCCAGGCAAGGAAGTTAAGTGCTCTACAGTTCACTCCTTGCTTCAATGTCCCCTGGCACATAGAAGGTGGGACCACTGCTCTCTCCACACCTTTATGAGTTCATGGTTGGCACACAGAGCTTGGCTTCTGATGAGACACCTGCTGTCATTCTCAGAATTCTTCCCAGGACAAGAAAACTGACAACACCCATAAGACAACTTGACAAGTCATGCCAGGGCAGGAGGAAATCAAGAGAGCCAACTGGTTTGACAGTAGAGGATACTATGGGATGTGGCTTGGTGTCATAGGTGAAAATGATATCAGAAACCACTGGCACAGCTTCATAGGCACAGTCACAACTCCAGTGATCTGAAGCCCACCCACACAAGCAGAGCTCAGTTCATTGGTGCTGGAGACTATCTCTGAGTTAGGGTCACCTCTGCATGGCAAGTGTCATGGGGAAATCAGGGGGACTGGCTGGAGAATGCCAGGCTTCTACTTGGCCCAGCTAAATATTGTTCATGCAATGCTTATGCTGACTCCTTCAAAGGTTTGTAAAATATAGAGCAAACCAAATTCAAGTTATTTTCCTAATTACCTTATACCATGGTGGAGCCAGCTCTGTTCAACTTTGCTCCTTTTTGTGTGTTCTATTTTGTCTGCTTTGTTTTCATTTTTGCATGTAAGACTACTTTAGGAATATTTTATAACTGTTATACAGGGTATTAGTGGCTTAGCGCCACTCAGCATCAATGATCTTTTCCCAAGGAAGTCTATGGTTTATTGCTTTTAGGGAGTTACTATCCCCACTGGATAACAGTTTAACAGGCTATCAAGAGACAGGTTACCTGACAGAGACAGGACCATGACCCCAATAAGGACAGTAAGATTGAAGCTGAATCCTGAACAAAGAGACAGAGAGACAGAAAACAGTGGGTGCTTCATCTGCTGCAGCAGTGGGACTCCGTCAAACTTCCTCTTCCACAGCTGTCCTCCTAGTGTCTGGGTGCTGGGCCTCCAGACAAGCCCTGACCCCTGCCCAGCATCAAGTCTGCATCTCTAGCATTCTTGGGACTGCTATGAGCTCCTGTTAAACTGTGGATAGAGTGTCATCTGTATTAGTGAGACTCAGTGCCACAATCATTTTGGTGAATATTTGTATCTATAAGGCATGTTCATTTTGAAATGTATGAATGGCACAAAACAAGTACCAGGGAGTCTGGAAGTTGTAGTTGAGAGAGGAATTCAGATACTTTCAGGGTTTAATAAGATAACCTTCTCTTCTCTTTGCAGCTAGCAAAGCTTGGAGAAGGCTGAACAAGCTGGTCACCCGCATTGGCAGAGACTTTCATTTCTGTGGAAGGGAAATTGATGACCTGGGGACCACTGGAAGAACTAGTTAGTAACTAGTCAGCTGCATAATCTTCCCTTTTCCTCCCTTCTAACTTCCCTTCAGGACTTTAAGGACCCCTTTGAAGATGAAAAGAAATAAAGTTTGAGTGGACTCAATTGAAGTGGGAACCGGGTGTCTTGGTTCCAGGGTTGCTCAACTCTGGATTCTGGCAGTTGATAGAGGGCCTGTCCTTTTTCTCAGTCAATTGAGCACTAGCCCAGGGTGTTCAGGAGATGCTCCCATTTTGTCAGAGTTTGGAGAGAAGGAAAGATTAACTTCCTGTCCAAGAAAGCCACAGGGAGGTAGGGGGTTGGAAGTAAGGGACAAGGTGAAAGAACTGTTTCTACTTCATGCCAGGGAAACAAACATGAGAGCTTCAGAGAAAGACAGACCAGCCAAAATCCTCTGAAGGAAGATGTGAGCGAGGCACGTCTCTGAGCTGGAAGACTTCACCACTGAAGGGTGAGGGAGAGAAAGATGGAGCGTGGTGGACCGTCAAGTGGCAGGGCACAGGTGTCAAGATGGAATGGTAAACACGGCGGTGGGGAGTGGATTGGGTAATACTAGAGCATTTAGAATCAAAACCAGCCCTGAGACTGAATGTAGAGATAGTTAGTTCCCTGACAGTCTGTTATTTCTGAAGAAAGAGCTTGACTAAGTTTATTTTACCCATTTTTTTTTTTTTGCTTGCCTCAAATTAAGGATGGATGAAGCAGTTCTAAAGACTGCTAAGCTGTGCTGCGGGAACCAACTCCCAATTGCAGTTATCATTAGGCTTTAAAGTCTCTGTGTCAGGACATGCAGAAAGTGTCTACACCAAATGGACAAACGTTCCAGGGGGGTTTCCTATCCAAATAGTTATTAAGAAATCCATCCTCTTCACATCAGTGTCACCTCATTCTACTCAAATTCCATCATTCCCAATAGCTCCAACACCAGGACAAATCCTGGGAGATGAGGGTACCATCTCGAGCCTCTTATTTTGGTTGTTTAACTGAATAAGAAAATGTGTATAACTGCAGCAAATGACTCCTGTGTTTTCTGAAAAACAAATGCAGCCATTTGCTGTGTCTCACAATGTGTCCTTTAAGTTGCCTGCTCCTGCTGCTGTCTGTGGGAGCCAGAGCTGAGGTGTGGAGAACAGACTGCCTGGTTTGGAAACCCTGGAAGCATGGTCTGCTTGAATCACCTGGGGCCGTAGATTTAGCACTCATAAAGTCATGTCTGGCTGTTCCTTCTGTGTCTCCAGCCAAGGAAAGAGGAGACAGGAGTAATCAGCCTACTCAAGGAAAGAGGCAGGAGTGATTTGAATAATTATCTATCTTTTAGACAAAATGGTGCATTCTATTATGTTATGCAAATTCAAATAATGGGCTTTTTTATGTGAACTACATCCGTTTACATCCTCATTATCCCACGGTTTCAGTGTTCGGCCAGGTAATGACAGCTGTGAAAAGAGACTTGGAAACTTATTGCTACCTTCATTAATTTACTGTAGGTAACTGACCTAGTGAAACATCCCTGAATATGACATAAAATTCACAGACTGTGTTTACCCATGAATCCGGCTGAATTCCAGCTCTGTGTTTCTCATCCTATATTAAACTGACGACAGATGCACCAACAGAGGTTACTGGAGAACCTCTCCCAGGCATTGTCTTGCAGAGATAAAGTTCTGTAATTAAGCCACTGTTCACCAATGTGGAAATAATACAGTGTATTGGAAAACGGTAATTAACTAAACTATCATCTTTGTAACAGCCTGTTACACGTGGGACTCCTTAGAACAGACTTTGCTTGGAGTCCAACAGCTCTTATTTTAAGTTGGGCAGGAACAAAACTGGGGATGAGGGACTTCCCCCTGACTGAGCTGGCTGTTGGTGGCATTATCCTGTTACCACTGAGACCAACCAGGTGCTAAATTGGACCCAAGGGCTGGGAGAAATGCCACCAACACAATCTTCAGTGTTGTTCCCAAGACTTACCCAACCCCAACGGGCTGGCCTAGGGGTCTGAGAGTATTGGCTGGATAAGGACAAAGGAGCTCAATTACTTAAGTGAAATGGTCTCAGGAGATGGTGGTAGTTTTTCAAAGCATCAGGAGAAAGAGTTCTGATCAGTTCAACCACAGATATTTTAGGGAGGGCAATGAGAGCGAACCGACAATGACTTCACATCATGGTGGTAGCAGCAGGTGCACCAAGGAATGAGCTGAGGCTAGGGGTACAGCAGCTTGCTCAAGGCCACGCAATTCCACAGTAAGTGGAAGGTCAGGACGAGAGCTCACATCTACCAGGTTCCCAAATCTGGGCTCTTTTCTTTTCCTTTTTTTTTTTTTTTTGTTTGTTTGTTTGAGACAGGGTCGCCGTCTGTCTCCCAGGCTAGAGTGCACTGGCCTAATCTCGGCTCACTGCAGCCTTGAACTCCTGGGCTCAAGCAATCCTCTTGTCTCAGCCTCCTGAGTAGCTGGGACTACAGGCACATACCATCTCACCTGGCTAATTAAAAACAAATTGCAGAGACTGAGGTCTAGCTTTCTTTGCCCAGGCTGGTCTCCAACTCCTGGCTTCAAGCAATTCTCCTGCCTTGGCCTCCCAAAGTGCTGGGATTACAGGCATGCGCCACTACACCCAGCCTAAAACCTGGGCTCTTTTCCATGACATCAGTGTGTCAAGAAATTCATCCTCCCCACACCAGTAAGAATTCATTCTACTCAAATTTCATTACCCCCAGTAGCTTCTCACCTTGGAATGCTGGCGTAGATCAGAGGTTTTCATCCTTGGCTGGATATCAGAAGCACATGTGGAGATTTTAGAAATTATGGCAGTCCAGATCTCCCTAATATGACCCTTTGGGAAACAGGGCCCAAGCATCTGTATTTCTAAAAAGCCCCAGAATTCATCACCTCTGATATGCAGCCAGAATTGAAAGCCATTGATCCAGCTGCAATGATTACACAACAATTTAACATTAATAACATTTTCTTTATGTGAGTCCAGACTAGTTCATTCATTCAATAAACGTGCTTGAGCTCCTACTACCAGATGAGCTAACGTTCTTGATAAAGCATCTATCTTGGTCCCTGGCACATAGAAAGTGCTCAATACTTCAATTATATTCATCACCCCTTAATGAGAGCTTCCACTGTTCCAGACAGAAGGCAAATTGATGGGAATCCAGAGGTGAGGAGGCACTGACGGATCTGAAGCAGAGACAGGCAGGTAAATAATTACTGGCAATGTGGAGCACACCCAGCAAGGGAGGCAGCTAGTGGTGGCAGCAGGCAGGGGAGGCTTTGCCAAGTGATCTGGTTTTGAGATGCACAGTGGTGTATGGTAAGTGTTCCATGGCTTCTCACTGGAGGCAGTGGGCTGAAATATGCACACTCACTATTCTTACTCTCATGCTAAGCCATTTGCTCCTGAGCATAGTTCTCAGGCCAGGCTGTTTCCAGCAGAAGGGAGAGACTGAGGTTCAGATAATGTAAATGTGTAACCAGAAGCCAGGAACCTGGCCCCGGGTAGAGCACCAAGTCACAACCTTCATTCCCAAGTCCTCTGGAAAATGCTGCCTCGGAACCCAATGGGCTCATGCACATACCCAGTGGAAAGGACAGTGCCCTGGCCTTTTGACAAGCTTGTACCTGGGAGGCAGCAGGGGTACAGAGGTAGACACATTGTTCACATCCCATCTCTACCCTTCTCACTTCTGAGATGGATTTCATCAAGGATAAGGATGCCTTCCTCCACTACTGAAGAGGACTAACAAGATTGCTCAGCATAGGAAAGGAGCCCTAAGGTGTCACTTGTCTCCCTCATATTCCTCATTGCCTAGCCCAGAACCTTTGGATGGAGTAGCCCCGTGGCCACCATCAACCAAGCATGACCCTGGGCCAGGCACATCTTTAATTCACTTTATATGCCTTCCCTTGTTGAATCCTCAATGCAACACTGCTGGGTTGGCATAAATGAAGAAGAAAAATGTGCAGAAGGGCAAACTCTTTACATGCAGTTGAAGAAGACATCAAAGGAGTGGAGGCAAGGAAGGGTGTGGAGTGGAAGAAGTGAGGGCCTCTGGGATCTAATCTTTCATAGCAGGTGGGGGCATGCAGACAGAGGCTGCCCACAGCCAGAACAGAGGGGCCGTCTGCTCCTCTGTCCCCTGCTGCCCAGCCACCCTGGCCTCAGCCAGCTCCTGTGTGCGATGGAAGCCAGGCCAAGGGAGGGCAGGCAAGGCAGAAAGCAAGAATTCCAAACTCCGAGCCCAGTGATGGATGATTCATATCTCACTCCTCATGTCGTCTCCCATTTCTGCAGTTCTCATCTTTATTTCATGAATATTTTATTCTCAGAGCAATGGCTCCACATCCCCCATAAATCTAGCGGGTGGCTCTTTACTGCATCCATGGAGCTTGGTGCATTCACCTGCATTGGATAACTACATAATCGTCTGATTCCTTAGAAAAAATATGAGCTCAAATCTACATGAATATTAAGGGGTTGAATGCACATTACTACTCTTCTTCAAGTAGGTGTCTAAACTGTGACGACATCCTAGAGCAAGCCATTAAACACAACTTGGGCTCTACCCAAAGACAGGTTTCTGGCTCTTAAGAAATACAGCCAATGCCTCAAAATGAAACATTGAAAGATCAACCAGACACTCTCACCTAATTGCAAATGCTGCCCCATAAAACACGGGCAACCAGGAGCACAAAGTAGTTCTGGATTAAATACCATCATTATTTTTTGAAGGTTTTAAGAATATGCTTCTAAAAGACTGTTGTTTTGAGCCCTTTCCTGGTTCCTATTCCCTGCATGATAAAGTCAAAACCTCTCGGTCTGGCATTTAAGTTCTTCGGTGCAGGCCCCGTATCCCTCCCCAGCTTCCCCTGCTAGCATCTCCTTCCTCATGTTGACACTTCAGCCCTAGAGCTCCAGGAGGTATGATGACTTTGTTCACCTCCGTGCTGTTCACTTTGCCCAAAATGCAACTTCCTGTCTCATCTTTAGTACCAGGATTTGTATCAATGCTTCAAAGCTCAGTTCTAACAGCTCTGAGCCCCAACTAGTCTTCAATAACCACACCCCTAACCCCTCTGACCCCACCATGCCCTGGCTGGGCTGGATGCCCTCAGCACTTTTGTGATACTTGCTGATCACTGCACGACAGCCTGCTCAATGAGTGGAGACTGCTGGGCCCAGCTCTCTGCCACATCTGTGCATGAGGAGGTAAGCTCCCTGAAGGCAGGGGCTGAGTCTTTACAGGCAGGCTTATTAAAGGAAGAAAGGGAGAGAGGGAAGAAGGAAGGGAGACATTGCATTTGAAATTTGGAAACCCATAAAAATAGGAAAAAGATGGAACATTTCCATGCAACCCTTCCTAGCAACACCAGAAGGGGTTGGAGGACAGGCAGCTGCTGTGCTTTTCCAACCTGCCTCTCTCCATGTGTCCTCATTCCTATCTGGAAGCAGGTTGGCAGCAGGGGCAGGAAGTCCCACATTCTGGAAGCAGGGCTGATGTATTCATCATTTCATAACTGAGATCCTGGACTTATGCAGAAGCCAGAATAAAAGGTAGGATGTTTTACCGGCAAGAAAGGAGCTGTTCCTCACAGCTAGGTGATTCCTTGGTCCCCTGGTCTCACATTTTTTTCTCTTTTCTTTTCTGTCTTCCTATCTATGTCTCTTTAACAATCACCAGTCTCTCTCTCTCTCTCTCTCTCTCTCTCTCTCTCTCTCTCTCTCTATCTCTCTCTGTCTCTCTCACACACATACACCACAACAATTAACTGTGGGTGGTCCAGGCTGAAATTGTCCAAACTGTCACTAAACTAGGCATTGTGAAGGGACATGGCTAAAAGCAGACAATGACTTCCCATCCAAAGGACAAGCTCTCCCTGCATGTGGCTCACAGATGATAGGCTAGAGGCTGGGGCTGAGCCTGAACCTGTGTCTCCAGGCCCCCAGCCTTGCCCACTGCTGCCCAGGAAGGCAAATTCCTGACAGTGTGATTTTCATCCACCTGGAGACCCTCCCCTGCTCCCCTGACACAAAAGGCCTTTGCACAGAGGAAACCAGGCTGAAGACTTATGGAAAATAAGCAAAACCCAAAACAAACAACATGGAGTGGGAGCAACATGGGCCAATTAGGGGGTCTGGTCTTTTCCATCCTTCTCATCCTTCTTGGTTCTACTGGGAGTGGTTTTGGGACCACTCCACCATGGCTGTCCACTGATGCTTCCGTGCATAGAGACCTGGGTGGTGCCAAGCAGGTGAATGGTGCACACTGGCCATGGCGTGGAGGGGCTGACACGATGAGGAGAGGTCAGATATGTGTGGCCTTTCCTTAACACTGCTCGTCAGAATAATTCACTGTCCCTCCCACTGACTTCTTTATACAAAATGTTCCGGTAGCTAAAGAAGCTCGGGACAGAACCATCAACTGTTCCTTTCAGGCCTTTTCCTCAAAGCTCTGCCTTTCTTCCCTTCTGAGCTCTGGGGGTGACAGGACAGCCACTGAGGCTGCAACTGACTCCAGCTTCACATTCCCTTACATGGAGATACACTGAAGGATGGAGAGGAAGACAGATGTCCCCGAATATTGCAGATGTACAGAGTTAAGCAGTGTTCTCCTTCCAGGGAAGAGACAGCGTAAGGACAGAGAGCTCACTACCTGGTATAATGCAGAGTCCTGTAAAGGAGTGAGGGACACCCACCCCTGTCCTCATCCCTGACCTGCCAGGAATGCCCTTACAGACCAACGAATGGAGGGTGAGATGTGGCCAGATACCCAGGCCACAGACATGGTGGACCTACCCTTCCTGTCCAGAGGTGCCAAATCCCTGCCCGAAATTAAGCTGAGAAGGAGCCCGCCGGCTCTTACATCCTCCTGGCTGTTTTTCTTTCCTGGCTCAGTTTATTTTTGTGCCCCTTGGACCTCCTTCCTCTGAAACCATTTAATGAACTGCCCGGTACTATCTGAGCTTTCAGTAAAAACAAAAACAGGTAAAAAACAAAAACAAAATAGAAGTGCTTTTGGGTCTGATGCAGGTTGCTTTACCACTTCCTGTTTGAGGTTTATATCCATTTGCACCCACAGAGTCTCTAAGCAGAGCTGTGGTTCTAGACATAGCTGAGGCCTATGTGGCACAGAGTGACAGCCCCGTGGATGGTGTGGCTGGGCATGTGTAGTTTCTGCTGGCAAAGCATCATCACCAAATGACACTCCTTTCCACCCTCCCTTAGGGGAACTGTCTCCAGGTCTCTGGGGGACCTTGGTGAAGGCTTTATTTCAGAAAAAATAAAAATTAAAAAAAAGAGCTTGCAGAAGAATACAAACCCGATAAGAAGGAAGTGTGGAGGGACAGAATCAACTTGCAGTTGGCACATACAGGGAGGGACGTGTGCCCAGAACCTGGAGTGTGGACAGAGCTAGAGTGTTCCCTGGGCTGGGTGTACCCAGGAGGGACAGGGGCAAGGTTGGGCCCTGCAAGGAGGAGGGATATAGGGAGAAAGGAGTGCTGGGAGGGACAGGGATCCCCTGATGCTCTGGGAGAACAGTGCCCTGTGGCCCTTGGTGAGAAGTCAAAGAGAATCAGGAAGGAACGGGCTCCTCTCTTACCCTACAGGTGGTCTCTCCAGGTCAGGGTGGAGGCACATGGGCGGGGCAGGGTAGGGAAGGGCTCTCTGGCGCTGCCCACGCTGTACCTGCTCTATAGATAAATACAGGACTTTAGTGGCTAAGGCTGGCACTGCAGCACTTTGTTCAAGCAAGAAAACATCCCCTACATTCTTCTCTAGTTTTAAAAACAAAATAAAACAACAACGAAATCCCCCAATATAAAACTCTGTTGTCTCCAGACAAGATGACTCAGGTAACTACTAACTAGAAACAATCTGCCCTCCCAGTGGCCCAGTGTGACACTCTTGCCTCTAGGCTGCGAAAGGGAGGGCAGGCCCCAGGGTGCTGACCTCCTTGGGGGTCTCCTGGTGGCACCGGTTGCTGTTCCACCACAACTCCAGGGCAGCCACCAGGCAGGCCAGGAGCAGGCCGATGGCCAGGATGCAGAAGACCCCAGCGAAGCTGTGCAGCTTGAGGGATTTGCCGTCGGCCTGGGCACTGGCATGGCTGGTGAGGTCACAGCGGCCCATGTGTGGCCACCACTTCTGCTTCAGCACATCCAGGTCCCCTGTGTCCTGCAGCTCCAGAATCCTGCAAGACACAATCCAGGTGAGCTATAGCCACTGACCTCATCGACTCAGCCATGAGGGCCCTGGCCCCTGCCCCACCATGCTGGCCCCACCACAGACAACATTGAGCCATCCTAGCAGCTTTCTGCCTTAGCTCTTCTCTTGCCAGTCCACTCCCCACACTGCAGGTAAAGTGTTACTCCCAAAACGCATATTAAGTTTTGTCACTTCCCTCCCCAACAGCCCCCCGCTCTCTCCCACCCTATCCCACTGCCCAAGAATAAAGTCTGACAGCAAATCACATAAGGCCCATCACATGGATTCTGTGGCAGGAGCTCAAGATAAACCTGGGAATACAGAAAGGAAAGAGGCAAACATTTAGGTTGTGGATTTAGGATATTCCTGATCCTGAAAATGCTTTCTTTTGAGCTTTCATTACTATATCCTAAGTCTCTCCCACTGGGATTCACCAAATTATTCATACAATCATTTGATTTGAGGACCTTCTGTGCTTTGCCTAGTATGATGTTCAGCACTGCTGAGCTTATGGTCTAGAGATACAATCACTGACCCTAAAAAAATTAGCTCAATCAAAGTGCAGGCAGAACTGTGATTTAAAAAAAAAAAAATTTAATCAAAGTAGAGGTTCTAGGAAACAGCACATAGTAGGTGGTGTTCACTGGAGGATTGGAGAAATCCTCACAGAGGAGCCTACAGGTAAGGAGAAGCTTGAAGGATGACTAATCATAAAACAGCTCACATGGGTCTAGCATGTTCTATGTGCCAAGGATTACCCTCCATGCTTGACAAATAGTGTTGAATCTTCATTCGCATGCCAATCCTTTGAGATGGTTATTCCTGTTTTCCCATTTGACAGAGAAGGAAATCAAGGCACAGAGAGGTGAAATGTCTTGCCAAAGTCATTATGAGGCTGCCAGGGTTGGCTTTCAACTTGCAGGAGGAAGAACCTTCCTGAGACTAACACCCCATGTGAAAGTCATGTCTGGGGTAGCGCTTAGCATGTTTAAGAAGTGGAAAAATGGCCAGGGAGGCTATTGGGTGGTACGGGAGCAGGCATCAGGTGAGGACAGGGAAGAAGGCAGAGCCCAGACACGGGCTCTGAGAGGGCATCAGTGGCAGTTTCGATTTCATCATGTGTGCAATGGTGGGACAACCCATGCTGCTTCTGTACTCCCCACTGTGGTTTTCTCTGGTTGTGGTATTTTTGTCTGTAACCCAGGAGTCTTAACAGAAAGCCAGTGGTAGCTGGTAGCACTCAGACCCCAAACACCTAAGCTTTTCCAGTGGGGAGTGGAGCTCTTTAAGCCTGATCCATGGTGATATATTCAACTGATAACATCTGTAGAGGTCCCTCTGAGTTCTCTAGGTGTGTGTCGTTAGAGAGCAGCAGTTGTTTATAGCCAGGAGAAATTCACTGCCCACTGGACAGTTGTGTGATCTCTACCCTGGACCTGCATTCCAGCTCAGCTGTGACCACAGACCTGAGGCTATGCTCAATTCCCATACATGGGCTTGTGTCTGGTGGAGACAAGAGTCAAAACCCTGAGGGGGTCCCAAGACCTGTCAGCATCATGGGCCCAGCACAGCATGGCCTCTTGATGTCTGGGAATGGCCTGGCTCAGTGCAAAGATTGGCTTTGGAGGCACCAGACCTCATCTGGACCAGGGACTTGCCCCTCCTAAAGCTCAGTGTTCTCATCTTCGCAACATAAACTGTTGACTCCCACTTAGATGAGCAGATCCTTCAGGACGGGAGCTGTGGGTTATTCTGTTTTCCCTGAGCAACCACAGTGACTGGCACCACTAAGGCTGTCAGTAGATGTCTGTTGTGTCAATAAATGTGTGAATGTACTAATTGAGCAGTAAAAACTTGACTAAGATGGCTGTGGTTAGATATTGATATAATGTCCATTAAGTGCTCAGGGCACTGGTCAGGATGAAAGACACAGAATGTGGCTGTACATTCAGGGACTTGGTTGTTAAGATACATGTGCATTTATATGGTTTGGGGTCATGCTTAGATTGCCCCAGAACACTGCAGACCCCTCTCATGGCACATCACATGGTGAACCGGACAGCCGCAGTGTTGTACCACCTCATATGATCACGTCGGGCCAACTCAGTGGCTGCATGTCTGCCTGTTCACTGGCCTTAATAAGTCTGTGCTGGTAGGCATGAGGAGGCTGAGCCTCCTGGCAGTTGCAGGAACCTCAGGGACAGATAGGCAGGACCTCAGGGCCTTTGAGGAGGTCAGCAGTTGAACAGCTATCTAGCTATGGATAGACAGTAGAGCTTCATGTTCATGGCTATCCATTCAAATCCAGGCTTGGAGTCTCTCAAATTTAGCTCTCTTATCACTAAAGCCTGAGGTTATAATAAATGTACCTACCTCACAGGATATTGCGACAAAATGAGAAGAGGGAACACATACAGACCGTTAGCTTGAGATCTAGCCAGTAATCAGAGCTCCATAAAAACTGGCTAGTAGTTGTCAGTCTGATGGCCACATTGACCAGTAGCCTTATCTTGCCAGCACTGACATGAGCGACCTTTTATAGAGAACACAGTAGGAGCTGATCATTTTACACTGTTTGAATCCTCATAACAGCCTGCCAAGTGGTTCTTATTATGTCTATTTTACGTCTCAAAGACCTAAAGCTCAGAATCTAGATGACTTGCCCACTGTTGCAATTAGAAAGTGGCAATGCTGCTCATCAGAGCTGGGTCATTCTGACCCAGGAGGCCATGGTCTTTCCAGAACAGCAGGCTGTTCTCCTGGGGCCAGCTTCGGGGCCTAGGGGATGGTGAGGCACTGGCCAGATGGTGGTTGTGGGGTTAGACCCCCACTCTTCTGCTCATTAGACAGATCCTGTGCAATGTCAGGGAAGTTGCTTAATTTTGCTGACCTCTTCTTCTTGCTCCCTATAATTGTATGCACTTTTTATACCCAGTCTTATCCCAGAATGATAGTAAGGCAATTTATAGGAAAGCATAACATAAAACAAAAATCCTAAACAAACAAAAATGATATTTAAATATGGAAGGGACAGAGGAAAGATAAAACAAGTCACAGGTACAAAATGACTTTGAGAATGAGGCTAAACTAATGCACACCGTAATAATCCATACTCCCGCTTACAAGAAAGCCAGAGGGATAATAGCCACTTCCTGAAGCCAGCTGTTCTATTTTCCAGACAGATATAATTGCAGGTGCTTTTTTTTTATTCAATAGCTGTGGAGCCTGCTACACAGTAGGTGCTCAATAAATGGCTATTAAGTTGCTAAACATTTATTGAATGCCCACTCTGCATGCTGTGGTCTGCAAGCCTGTTTATAGCACATAAGCCCTGCCACACATGCACATGCATCTAGATTCTGTCTTCTACCAAAGCAAAGGAGCGTATCTTTATTGAAGGAAGTAGTTTAGTTCCCAGGATGAAGGGAAAGACAGTCACAGCAGTTCCACATAAGGCTAGGACCTACCATTTATACCAGAATCTGTTTTCTACAAATGGCATGAGGCACTGCTCTCAGGACCTGTCTCTTCACTCCTCTGAAACATGCCTTAGCTAGGGGCAGCTCACAGTTCTGTATGCACCATACAAGGAAGCCTTTTTTTTTTTTTTTTTTGAGAACAGGGTCTCGTTTTGTCGCCCAGGCTGGAGTGCAGTGGTACAATCTCAGCTCGCTGCAACCTCCGTCTTCTGGGTTCAAGCAATTTTCATGCCTCAGCCTCCCGAGTAGCTGGGATTATAGATGTGTGCCACCACATCCACATAATTTTTTGCATTTTTACTACAGACAGGGTTTTGCTATGTTGGTTGGGCTGGGCTTGAACTCCTGGCCTCACGTGATCTGCCCGCTTCAGCCTCCCAAAGTGCGGGGAGCCACTGCACCCAGCCCAACAGAACCTTTTAAGGAACCACTGGCATCAGTAAGTTGGCAACCTGAGGTCTGAGTGTTGCTACTCAAGGGATGATCCCAGCCCAGAAGGAACTGTACCATACAGGAAGATGAGGAAACCGTGGGAGGCCAGCATAGGCCACTGGTGACGTTTCCTTATAATCACAGAGCACATGCCTTCTGATGAAAGCAAACAGTAATCAAACACTACTTGTCAAAATGACATGGAAACTGGACTAGCCACATTTGATTATGGTGACTGCTGGAGTCAGGAGAACAGCCCATGGGGTCTCTGTTGGGAGGTTTTGCACATGGACCTCACGGTCAGTGAGTGGACAAGTAGTGGGCAGGCCTGTTTCAGAAAGCCTGGTCTCTGGAATCACACACCCCATGTTGGCCCTGGCCCTGGTCCTCTGAAGTCACACGAAGGACATCTCACTCCTTCTGCCTCCAGTAAGGCTTACGATATTGGAGGTGGGCAGCCACATCCCTCCCCACTCATCTCCACCTTCCCCAGGTTGAGTATTCTCAGGTTCTACTCTGACCTAATGGGAGTCCCCTCTGCTCTGACTCCATTCAGCAATCCAGCCAAGACCGGGGCTCCTGGACTAGTGTCTGCTGCCTCTTCTCTCCAGTGTGTCAATGTTCACTTCAGCAGACTCTCAGGAGCCATGTGAGCAGTGTGAGCACACGGAGACTCTAACCTTTCCTCTCTGGGGCCCCTGTGCTTCCATGAGCGCTGTCTTGGGGCACATTAGTGGTCTTGGTGCTGCTGCTGTGTTGGCCCCATGGGCTCTCTTACCATCTGTTCTAGAGAGGTGCTCAGAGGTTGATGGTCTGTGGAATCGTCCTGAGCCTCCCATCTCGGAAAACCAACTGGTGTGAACCTCAAGAACACCAACGTGTTATAAATCCTGGAGAGAAGCCATTCTTTCTTCATGCATTTAATCTGAGCAATTGATAAATCACTACTCCTCCTTCCCTCTTGTCATCTCTCTCTGCTCCAGAGAGTAGAGGGAGGAACAGAATGTATACTTGATTAAATTTAAGGGAAAACCCAAAAGTCTCATTTACCTTAATTAGCCCTACTCTTTTCCTCAGTTTTGCAAAGAAACCACTGACTGGACTGGTTGCAGGCCCTCCTCCTCAGCCTTCCCTTGATGGGGCTGAGGCCCAGGTACTCATGAGCAGAAGGGCACAATGTGGACATCTAGAGTGTGGGAGAAGGGAGGTTGTGGGGCTTGGAGATCCAGCAGCCACATCGGCATAGCACTAGGGCTCAGGAGACCTGGATTCTACTTCCAGCTCTGCCAGCAGCTGGCTCAGCAATCTGGATATTCTAGTTACCCTCTCTGAACTGCAGGATGTTAAAGAAATGATTTATAAGGACTCTCACGTCTCCAAATAGAAGTTC
This sequence comes from Papio anubis, assembly GCF_008728515.1. Taxonomy (NCBI): domain Eukaryota; kingdom Metazoa; phylum Chordata; class Mammalia; order Primates; family Cercopithecidae; genus Papio; species Papio anubis. The sequence goes on from NC_044986.1 coordinate 81,939,883, forward strand.
CTTAGTACTGAAATCCATGCATTAATCAGTTGACAAGCGTTGCCCCTGAACCTGGCATGATGCCAGCCTTTTCATTCAGATGCTTCTGCCTCATTTCGGATTTGGGTGGACTCTGGCAGAGCCTGCCCGTAGGGCTTCCTCACTGGGCTCTGCAGATTCATCCCTTCACCCAGCAAAATGCCCTTCACAGATGTGTGCAAGAAGATGGCCCAAGGCTTAGACATGTTGGGGACAGGAGCTCTTGTTCACAGCTGACTACTGGACAAAGGCCACTGAACTACCCATGCCCCACTTCCACCCTTTCTGGCTAAGGCCACATCCCTTCCCTGCCCCAGCAGACAGCATCTCCTTGGACAAGGAAACTCCTGCCCTACAATCAGAGGCCCCTTCCAGCCACGTGCGAATAAATATGGAGACATTCTGCTTCTCTGACCCTACTTTTTAAAAGTCTCCACATTGACTACTCCACTTTACAGGTACATTTCTCTTTAAAAGTGATTAGTAGGCCCTTATCAGATCCTGCTAATTATTCATTTTTCTGGCTAACTCCTCCTCATTCTTCCATCCTCAGGTGTCCCCTCCTCTGGGAAGTTCTCCCAGATATCCTGGGTCTGGTGAGATGCCCTTTTCTGCCTGCCTCTACCCTAGCATACTGAGGATGTCTTTGCCACATGCTAATGTGCTCTGGGCTGGCATTACCTGCTCACAACAGAGACCCCACAGAGACTCTGAGCCTTCCTGGCAGGGACCATATACTTCCACAGGGTCTGAGGATAGGGGAGGAGGAAGCAGTGGGGCATAGTATGTGCTTAGGAAAATGTGATGAACAAAGGTGTTTGCATTGGCTCTTGTCTTCTAAGAGGTTATTCTCTTACCCTCGACCACTAGAGTCCCGAGACACTAGAGTCCCGAGGCAGCTGCCTGAGCTTACCTCTGGGAGAAGAGGTCCCTGTAGGGGCTGCCATGCTGCAGGGCGATCCCGTAACCCTTGCTGCTGATGCTGTTGCCGATGACAGTCACCGAGCAGTCGTCATCTGTCAGGGCTGCGTATTCCACCACGGCCACATCCCACAGGAAGGCGTAGTTCCCCTTCTTTGCCTGAAAGATCAAAATTACCATGAAATCAGGCAGGCCTGGCCAGTTGTGTCAGCTTTGATTGGTGAGCCATCTTGATGGTGGGATTTGAGGGACCCATCCTCAATGGTCTTCCTACCCACCAGACAGCACAGCAACTCTGCTACTGTTTCCTGGCCTACAAATACCAGCATTGGTTGAGGCCACTCACTTTGACTAGACATAAAATGTGTGCAGACCAGCCACAAAACATCTCATGGAGAGGGGAAGGGCGGAGGAACTAGAGGTGCTCTCTAAGACGAGCTTCCTGGTCACAGTGCCATGGGCCTATGTCTCAGATTAGAAGGCTCAGCTTTGGAGAGTGTAGAAAATCTAATGCCAGGTGACTGAGATTCTCAGATCGGAATTGTTGGGGAGCACAACAGTTGGGGATGAGGAACAGGGGAGAATAGAACCGTGGCAAATCTTATCCACTGATATTTCTACTTAGAACTTGTCTGAGTTCTGCTTAGGGTAAATCTGGAAAATGGCCCTGAATTCAGTGCCCCAGAGTAATGATGACTTAATATCAAGCACAAGCACATGCACATGCACATGTCTAGAGTCCCCTGTGCCTGAGGAAAAATCCATCAGGGACAGGGCTTGACTGTTATGGTGCCATGCCAGGCTTCTGCCACTTGTCTTTTATTGCCCACACATGAAGGTATGCACATGCCTGCACACACCCCTACACATGCACACACATGCCTGCACACATACACCTGTGCACATCCACATACATATGTGTAATACACACACATATATGCACCCATAAGTATGTGTTCACATACGTATGCACACACTCACATGCATATGTTTGTACACACACATGTAAACACATATATGCACACACACGTGCAGGTTTCTGGTGTCACTGTCTCCATATCAGTGCAGTGGTAGCAGATTCTTCCATCGGGAATTTGCCTGCGGTGACAGCTAAAGTCCTACTCTGTCACACCCATCCACAGCAGAGGCTGTCTTCTATCCTGAACCACAATTCTAACTTTGCCTGGAGTTTGGGCACTGGGAGGGAATGCAAGCTGCTTTACTTTCTGGAAAGAGATGCAAACCTGACACTGTCCCTTGGCCATCTTGAAACAAAGTAGGATGTTCTTAATGCAGCAAAGTGCCTGGCTTTAATGCTATAGCGAGCACACAGACAACTCGTTGCCACTTCTTTCCTTTCTACCGTGGCTCGCACTAGATGATGGGGGGCCTCATTATGGGCTTAGTGACAGCACTGAAATATCACAGACAATAATAGGCCATGCTAGCAAGCTACAGGCTTCTTGGCATTGTTGAGGGCATTGTCCCTGGCTCCTGCCTTTGTTCAGTTGAGTCTTCATGTCCACTGAGACTTTCCAAAGAGTGTCACAGCTACTTAGATGAAATTAGTCAAGATTTTATTTCTTTCAAGACCCCAAGTGCCCATGGCCCAAGACGGCTTATTTCCTTGTCAGAAGTTCTCCATTAGTAGGATTTGTGGGCAGAGTGTGACCTCCCGCAGTGGGAAGAGCCTGTTCCCAGACATTCAGACAATTTTGCCCAACAACCTTGTAAGAAATGACACACACCTGTGCCACTCATTGACTTTCACCTCAGGGAGCAATTCAAATATTACACCAAGGCCTCAGTCCTCAACCAATCCAATTTCAGAAGTCCTAAAGGACTCTGACCCAGGTTGCAAAATTACACACATCTCTCTCCTTCCATGTAGGAAGATAACAGTCCTATAAATTTTTCCTGCTGGCAAACAAGTTTTCTCACAAAAAGATAGACATTTTCAACCTCTTAGTAACCAAGTTTCTCAGCAAAATGTTGACTTATGACCTAATATTTGGTTTCAGTCAGACTTTGGAGCATTTCACATCCATGCTTGCAATTCAACATGACAATCAGACATTGTTATTTGTACAATTTCAAAAGGGCATGTCACTTTGAGGGAAAAATTAAGATCAGGTTTGTTTCTACATTTCAAGTGATGATCCAAGAATGAAAACAAAATATGCTTGGGAGGCCGAGGCGGGCGGATCACAAGGTCAGGAGATCGAGACCACGGTGAAACCTCGTCTCTACTAAAAATACAAAAAATTAGCCGGGCGCGGTTGTGGGCGCCTGTAGTCCCAGCTACTCGGGAGGCTGAGGCAGGAGAATGGCGGGAACCCGGGAGGCGGAGCTTGCAGTGAGCTGAGATCCGGCCACTGCACTCCAGCCTGGGCGACAGAGCGAGACTCCGTCTCAAAAAAAAAAAAAAAAAAAAAAAGAAAACAAAATATGCTGACTTAGACAGAGTGGAAAGGGACTCCAAGGAAAGCCTGATGTGGCCACTCTAATGGGACACGTGGCTTCCTTCAAGCCACAGGCGTTTGTGACTCAGTTTGGGCTCAGGGACAGGTGAGCACAGCTGCATGAAAGCACCCACATTTATAGTCCTGCTGGCCTAAGTTGAAAAGGAGGGAACATCCAGAAGGAATGCTGGCAATGGCTCAGCCTCAAATCCCTGCTAACCAGGAAGGAAGTACAGAGGAGACAGTAGGAGATGCCTTCTGGACCTGCTGAATACTCCATCTCCCCATTTGTCTATTTGTAAACAGGGACTAAGTTCATCATTATATTTATTTTTTCTTTTTTTAAAAAAAAAAAAATAGACAGTCTTGCTATGTTACCCAGGCTGAATTTGAACTCCTGGGCTCAAGCAATTGTCCTGCTTCAGCATCTTGAGTTGCTGGGACTACAGGTTCACGCCACTATGCCAGGCTGCCAATATATTTCTTGTGTCTGCCTGAGGAAGCACGTGGCTGGATCCAGAATCTGCCTGAAAATGCCGAAGCAGGAGCACATTTTGTGATGGGAGCTGGAGGTAGGCTCTAGGATGAGCTTTCTGGTCATGGCATGGGCCTATGTCTCAGATTGGGGGTTCACCCTTGGAGAGAGCAGAAAATCTAATGCCAGGGGATTGTAATTCTATGGAAATGTAGGGGAGTATAACAGTGTGGAGATGAGAAAGAGGGGAGGATGGACTGTGGTAAATCTTATCCATTTAATATTTCTAGTTAGAACTTGACTGAGCCCCGTTTAAAGTGAATACAGGAAAAGGCCTTGACTTCAGTGCCTCCAAGAACAGGTGACAATATCCAGCACAAGTACATGCCTAGAGCTCCCTGTGCATGGGGAAGAACCCTTTATGGATAAGACCCTGACAGGGCCAAATCAGAAGCTCCAATGGTGGCAGGACAGGCCAGATTCTAGCTCTGTCCTTAGGAAATATCCTCCATTCCTAAATGTCATCTTCACTTCCTTGGCATCCCAGAACTTTCTCAGCCCTTCTCTTTCAGCTCCATGCTGAGTAAAAGGCAGTGCTGAAGTATTTCCTTGGGTCCCCAAGTTCATCTATTTCCAGGAGAACTTTCTGGACCTTGCAGACATCTCCCCCAGTTTCCAGTGTGTCACAGAGCCTGTCTGAGACATAAGGGTTCTTAGGTCTGACCATACTGTCAGGAACATTGCAGACGCCAGCTCTAAGAAGTCAAAATATCCCACCCATCATGGCCCTGTTGTCTTTATACAGACCCTCTTCTTCTCCCCTTGCAGAATGAGCTCCATCCTGTCCCCACAAAAACTCTAAGCTTTGCTTCTTCCTTGTAGGGTCAGAATCAGTTTTCCATGTGGCCCCTAATAATGATGAATTCACCCCCTTATTCTGTGCTACTTATCCACCGGTCTGACTTCCCCACTACGGGGAGGAACACCTAATATATCAAGCATCTGCCTCCAGGACAGCCAAGTGTGTCCTCTCTTCCCTGCCCCTCCTGCTGCAAGTTCACCCTCCTTCTTCCTTGAGTCTCAGCATTTCCTCCAATCCCGCTCCTAGGTTCAGTCACCTCCTCTGTGGGTGCAACCTCTTATCTAGCCTCTAGTTCTGTTAGGAAATCATGTCTATTTCTTTCTCGCCATTCTCCATCCCTTCACCTCCATTTCAGAGACCTCTCACATTAGGAGGCATTTGTCATTTCCTATTTATATTAACTCTTTTCTGTTGAGGATGTTTTCAGGCTCTGGAAAAGACACAGCATAGGCAGGAATCTAGCTTCCTCTCAACCTTATGCTATGGTCTGGTGCTTGTAGAGGGGGGAGGGTGAACCCAGTCACCTCCCTGCAGGTGTCCCAGAGTCCCTTGGCCAAGTGTCACACAGATCTTTAGATCTGCTATTTTTTTGCCACTTCCTGTTCAGACCAACTCCTTCTTCCTGTATCTCCCAGTACTGTCTTATCCCTACTTCCAGGTGGCTGTGGGAAGTTGAGGAGGATAATGTCTGAGAACAGCCATGATAGGTGGTAAGTTGTTTGCAAATAGATTGTTAGCATTTATCTCATAATGCCTAAAAGATAAAAGGGATGCCACTGATTGGAGTTCCGCTATTAAAAGAAAACAAAAGCAAACACTATATTTCACCTTTCAATGGGTTAAGTTACCTTTATCTGGTTTGGCTGGTCCATTTATAATATTAAACACATTCTGAATTTCCAATTGCTGACTCACCATGGATCAATGCCTTAGAATAAGGCTGGTGGAAAGTTAGGCTGGAGACAAGGCTGTGGATACAGCCAAGCTTGCTCCAAGCCCTCAGCTCTCTGCAGAGCCTAGGTGGGCATAGACATCCAACAGTCCAGGCCCTTTTGACCCCAGAGAGCCCTTCAGGACTAGTTACGGGGTCCTGGGACTCCAACCCATGTTTCTTCCAGGAGCTATGAAACATATTTGCAGATCATCCTAGAAAATAGATGTCTGCAAACTAATATATGTAAGTGGCCAAATTACATTTCTAGAACATATGGTCTAGAAATGTAATTTGGCCACTTACACAGCGCTTTAAAAAAAAAAAAAAAAGATAATATCTAGTGGTAAAGGAATTGTGGAAAAAATGTGCGTAATCCTTCATGGCTACCAGCACCACAAAATGATGCAACCCTTTGGAGAGTAATACAACAGTACAAAACACAAATGTTTAAAGCTGCTCATGTCTTTCACCTTTGCAAGTTGGGAATTTAACCAAAAAAGTAACCTAAATGTATCTAAAATGCATGACAAATATTCTAAATCAAGAGTTGACTCTAAAGTAAACATATGGTTTAAATATTTACTATTAGGGAAACAACTTAATAAATTATGGTTCATAAATGTGATAGCATTTTATGTAACAGATAGTAATATAAAGACTTTACAGAAACACTATATGTTTATATTTATATACATAGATATGAATACTTAAGGAAAGTGAAAGAAAATAATAGGATGAACAGATTATTATTGATAGATACAGTATTATTGCTCTTGTGTGTACATGTGAAATGCAATATTCTAAAAGATGGATCATCACCTAATAGAGCGGGATAAATGACACTTTTCTAGACAAGTGGGTGAAAGTGTTGTCTTTATTTAACCTTGTTTCACAGTTTGTTCTATCATGCATGACACAGACACCTAATCCAATCTGCATCCTCCATGTGCCCCTGGCTCCACTGTAGCAGTGCCCTGGCCCATCATCAACAGGACACAAAGGTCTGGGAGAGCTCTCAGACCTCTCCAGAACACTGGCTCCCTGATAATAGCCAAGCACTTGGAAAAATCTCCTTGACATTTCTGGCCTACCTCTAAACATTTTGCTTCATTTCATTCTCCCCTTTTCCTAAAAGAAAAGCAAACAAACAAACATGGTCCAGACATAAAAAAGAATAGATGCAGGAACTTTAGGGAAAGGAGGAAGAATATCTTGGCATGAGAAAAAGTCAAAGGCATGTGAGCATCTATCCCTGGGATGCCAGGACAACAACAGCTAGAGAGACCACCCAGCCTTGTCTCCCAGCAAACACCTTAGCAAACAGATTCCCTTCTCAGTCTACCTGCACCCTGGGTTGTTGCAAAAGGAAAAAAAAATTGACATGGTGAGGGAGTCTGGCTCTAACACTTACAGCATCCTCCCTAACATTTAGGGGAATATGATTGGCCTCTATTTGCTGGAGGAAGGTTGGGCTCTATAAAAGAAGCCACGAGTGAGCTGGGTTATTGGATGACTTCCTTGTGTTCCATGACTTCACACCGGCAGTAAAATGAGATTGCATTGCCTTTTGTTGCTCCACTGATTCCACCCCTTTTGGAACTCACTTGGAGCACAACCTTTCAGAGACATCAGCCTTCAAGGCAAGAACCTCATTACACTATTACATTCCATCCTAACTGCTTTGGAAAGGGACAAGCAACCACACTGCTCCCCCAAATGAGAATGTTTGTGCTGCAAACATCAGTCAGAAACGCTATCGGAAAGGAAGCACAGAAGGAAGCCAGGTGCCCGTAGTGCCAGGTACAGGGTAGGTGTGGGGCCCCCACTGGGTACCAATGCCTTCAGAAACCTGATCCCTTTTTTATCTATGTAATACTTCTCAAGGGCAGAAGATTCCATCCCATTTACAGACAAAACAACAACAACAACAACAACAACAACAAAAACTGAGGCTCAGAAAAATTAAATGATATGTCCCAAACAAGCCTGAATTATGAACAGTGGAGCCATGTCAACCTGAGTTACATCTGGCTCCAAAGAAGTCTGTGCTGTCTCCTCTGTCCTGGTTAGACTCATGAAGAATGGACTGGGGAGAATTCACCTACTGTCTTTGCTCTTGGACCACTTCCCAGGGAACATTGCTGGTGACAGACTACACACAAATGGCAACGCCTGTATTTCCCTAGCTTTAGAAACAAAAGTGGTTCATGGAGTCACTGAAACTCTGGAAGAAGGGAGGACACGGGGTCTGCCCCTTCTCTGTACATCACGGACTCTTTGGAAACCTGACACATTCTCGTGTGCATTCACCATCTGTGCAGAGTGCATTCTGCCTCTGCTTCAGCCACCATTTATCCTAACAAAGCAGAACTCAGCCTTTTCAGGCATCCTAAGTCTTAGTTCCTATAGTCATGTTCATACAATGGCAACACATTACCACAGGCAGCCTGAACCCTGGCTACAGTGATACCTGTATTATGTATGCACCATGCCAAATTATAAGATTCAACAGTAAAACCCAGACCATCTGCAGAGAAAAAGACAATTTTGCAGTCGGCTGGTGGGAGTGTGGCTGGCATGATATTTCTGGAATGGCAATTTGGTGGGGAGAATTGAATGTTTTTAAAATGTGTACATGCAGCGATTCTACCCCGTGGGATTTATCCTGAGGAATTATTCAATTTTCAAAAAGTGTTTGCATAAAGATTTTTTCAGGGCAACACTGTTTAAACTAGTCAGAAGTTAGAAACAACCTAAATGCTCAGTAATTGGGAATCAGCCAGGTGAATGATAGTATTAGATGGTGGAACATTACGTTACCATTAGTATGGGGCTTTAAAAGAGCATTGATTGTTAAGGGAAATTTCCATGGGAAAAAAAGAGGCACCCCTGAGCTATGAACCAGCCTGGGTTACTGAATCCAACTGTATGAGTTTAAATGCCAGCTCCACACTTGCTGTCTGTGCAGACGAGTTGCTTAACATCTCCGAGTCTCAGTTCCACTGGATAACTGGTCCCTACCTCACAGAGTCCTGATGAGGATTAAATTACTCAATATGTGTGATGTGCTTAGGATCTTGCTTAACATATGGTAAGTGCTAAATAAATGATAATCAATCTTATATTGTTTAGTGGAAAATGAACCTATTACACTAGAGTATTGACATTGTGACCGCCTCTTAAATTATTATGTAAATCTTTATGTTTGTGAAGGATCAAAAATAAGTGCCAAATACAAGCCATGGTCATCTTTGGGAGGTACCATCATGAGTGACTTTTGTTGGTTTTGAACATCTCTTTGTTGCCTAAGTTTCCTGCAGCTCAGCAAGACTCACCTTTTGTGACTACGGATATCGAGGCTCAGCCTCCTTCCTTGTGCACAGTGCCGCAGAAAAAGCAGGGTGCCCACTGTCACAGCTCAGCTCTCCAGTGACCCTACTGTCTCAGGGGCTAAGAACTGTTTCCTGAAAAGACGGTTGTGAGTGGGAAATTCCCGAAGGCAAAACACTGTACCTGGCACAGCATGAGGGCTCAACGCGAGTTCCGTGTCCTCCTCCTTCCTTCAGTTCCCAGATGGTCAGGAGATCCATCTGTCAGCTGTGATTGAAGCATTTTCCCTCCACCTACTCCCCTCTTGCCAGTCACCCCCCATCTTCACCAACTCAGCAACACACTCTGTGTGAGTATGCAGTGTGTGTGCATGCAGAAGAGTGTGAGTTTGTGTGTTTATGTGCATGAGAGTTGTGTATGTGTATATGTGTAAGTGTGAGGGAGATGTGTTTGTATAGATGTGTACATGTGGATGCACATGAGAATATATGGGTGGGTGTGTGTGCATTCGATAATACACGTTAGTGTCTATAGGTACGTATTTATGTGTATGTGTGCATGGGAATGTGTGAGTGTGTGTATGGGTGTGTGCGTGTGCGCATGTTGGAATAATGTATGTACAGGTATGACTGTGTATGTGTGTGAATGTATGTGAGGGAGTGAGAATTATGTGAGTATGTGTACATGTGTAAGCGTGAGGGAATGTGTGTGTGTGAAGGTGTGTGTGTATACATGTGAGAATTGTATATATGTGTGCAGGTTGATGAGTGAGTTTATGTGTGAGTGTGTGAGTATGCGTATGATTGTGAGCACCATTGCCCCAAGGGAGGCAGCAGAGAAGAGGACTCAGGTACCAAGCTGCTGGAGAACCATGAAGGGTTCAGAAAAAGTGGACCTTCAGCTGGAGATAAAGAGCCCATCTCTAAAGAGAGAACAATGGAGAGAGGTGATGCAAAATCAAAATGATGTGAGGCTGTGAGGCCGACCATTGGTGGGCCCAGCTAGGAGGCTGCCAGGAAACCTGCTACCCAAAGAATGAAAGGTAAAGACTTTTTATCTGGATCAGACTCTGGACCAGCAAAAGGAGGCAAACCAGGACAGGCTTAGTTGGGGGGCAAGAGATTGCAGACAAACTCTCCACAATTACTGAAAAAGCTGCTTTCCTGAGGGTCCACAGGGCACAAAGTCAATTTGGCTCCTGGCTGCAACCCAGAGTGAACAGGATGGGACTGGACAATGAGATGGCACAACCAAAGGGGAGCAAGGCCATCTGGTAGCAGGAAGGCCTCTGGCTTGTGTGGCATGTAGAGCACAGACACTAGGGCAGCCCTTAGCTTTGTCATGAAAGGCCCAGAGAGGCCACCCATGACCTGGGCAGGAGAACTGAGAAGATGGAGGTGTCGCCAGGCTACAGCAGTAGGACATGGCTCCTGATGGCCAGGTGCCAGGATTTCTGCAAATGATTGCCTGTCTCATCCTGGTATTCCTGTTTCCTAGAGTAACATAGTCAATAGTGAGGAGGACAGCAGTGGATAGAGAGAATGAGAGTAATTCTGCATCTCAAAAAGGCCACCAATCCCTTTTTTCCATGAGTTTCTTTTCTTTGTTAAAAAATTTGTATAACTTTAAAGGGTACAAGTGCAGTTTTGTTACATGGATACATTGCATAGTAGTGAAGTCTGGGATTTTACTGTAACCATCACCCAAATAGCCTACATTGTACCCTTATGTAATTTCTCATCCCTTACCCCCATCCCACCCTCCCACCTTTCCAAGTCTCTAATGTCTGTTATTCCACACTCGATGTCCAAGTGTACACATGATTTAGCTCCCACTTATAAGTGAGAACATGTGGCATTTGATTTTCTGTTTCTGAATTATTTCACTTAAGATAGTGACCTCCAGTTCCATCCATGATACTGCAAAAGGCATTATTTTATTCTTTTGAATGGCTGAATAATATTCCTTTGCATAAATATACATATATATATCACATTTTCTTTATCCAATCAACAGATTGATTTCATATCTTAGATATTGTGAACAGAGATGCTATAAACATATAACTGCAGTTATCTTTTAGATATAATAATTTTCTTTGAATAGATACCCAGTAGTGAGATTGCTGGGTAGTTCTATGTTTAGTTTTTTGGGAAATCTACATACTGTTTTCCATAGAAGTTTTAGTAATTTATATTCCCACCAACACTGTAGAAGCATTCCCTTTTCTCTGCATCCTCACTAACATCTGTTATTTTTTGTCATTTTAATAACAGCCAGTCTGACTGATGTAAGTGATATCTCACTGTTGGTCTAATTTGCATTTATCTGATGACTAGTGATGTTCTGCATTTTTTTCCTATGCTTGTTGGCCATTTGTATTTCTTTGTTTGAAAAATGTCTATTCATGTCCTTTGCCCACTTTTTAATGGAGGGACAGATAGCCAGAATTTGTAAGAAACTCAAACAACTGAACAACAGCAACAATAACAGAAATGCCTTTTCTCTTACGTTATCTGCCCTTTGATTTTTAACTTCGTTTATAGAATTTTCAATTCCAGGTCATAGAGAGCACAGCATGGTATGTTGGCGAGAACAAGGATTTGGAGACAGGCAGACCAGGTCTTTCTTTAGCATCCTTGGTGAGCTATCTGAGCCCTCTGAGCTGAATGCCCTCACCTAGAAGACAGGAATAGCATGCCCACCTCACACACTTGTCACAGGAAAAGACAGTGTGGTGCATTGAAGAAACGCAAACAATAACACGCTATTCTCATGATCATGACAATCATTACCTGCATTATCTTATAGCTGAAAGTTTGGATCCTGATAATGCAATTGCCTTGGAATAAATAACACTTGAAATTGTCCTCAATCATCAGTACAGTAAATTAGAAAAATTGTTAGACTAGGCTGGATCACAGTCTTGGCCCAATTACTGATTTCATATCAATTTATAAAAACGGAAGAGTGGCACAGATGGTCCTTCAGGTCTTCTCCAGAACTGGCATTCTCAAAGTCTATGATATAGACTAGTGGCTCTCAAAGTGTGTTTTCTGGCCAAGCAGCATCAGCTCACTGATGAACTTATAAGAAATGTAAATTATCAGGTCCCATCCCAAGACCCACTAAATAAGAGACTCTTAGAACAAGGTCCAAAATGCTGTTTTAATAACCTTTACAAGTGATCCTGATGCATGCTAAACTCGAGATGTAATGATTTAGACCTCTGGGTCAAATAATTTCTGATCTTCTCTTCAACATAGGTTTAGAAAGGGAGATAGTATTAAAGCTCCAGGGTGTTGAATTGGAGTACTGAATGGAAGAAGGGAAACCATAGAGTTGAGAGACCAGGGCTACTAAAAACACATTTTAAAGGAAAGTCACACTGAACATCTTCCTGAAAATAACTCTACTTTATGCTTTACCAGCTATTCTCTTCCCTTACCATCAATTCCGTTCCCTGAATTTCTTAGAAAGTTCAGGATAAACTTCCGCAGTCCAAATTGTGTACACTTTCCACCCAAGGAAATTGAGGCTCAAAAAGAACTGTACCCAAGGCCACAGAATTAGCTATTGGCAGAGCTTCAATTTCTCCTCAGATCTCCTTGACTGCAAATTGCCTTCCTCTCTGTCACATCAAAAGTTCAGTATCAGTAGCCCCAAAGAGCCACACTGAGCCCCCTGAGCAATTGACTCTGTCCTCATGCTGGTTTTCTCCCCTCTTCTGCTGCCAGATTCTTGTCAAGTCTTTGTTAATGACATCTGCCTCCAGCATCTGACCCTTTGGAGACATTATGGCAGCATTCCCTTTTAGGGCCTCCAGCACTTTGGGGAGGAATAGTTTTATTTAGTGAGCCAAAAATTGTACTAGTAAAATAAGGTTTCTTATATTTTCAAGAAAAAAGAAGCTGGTTTGGTACAAAGGAAAAAGAAAAGTCCTGAGTTGGAAAAATCAATGCCTCTTTTCTCAAATTCTGAAGTTATACGCTATCAGCAAAACTAGGGACTATAAATAACCTCGTCAGTAGGGCAAAGGGACACATTGATTTTTCAATGATTTGTCAAAATTTTAAATTGTCCAAAGACCATGATAAACAATAATCTAATCTGAGTTATTCCATGGGAAAAATTAAGATGACCTAAAAGAAAGAGTAAATCTGTGTACCCAGATACAAAATAGATTACAAAGGGAAAAGAATACAGAATGAAGAATGCCATCCCAGGAAATTTAAACAACTTAAGAATACATGAATTCAGGGTACACAGACGACAAACATACATATGGTCAAATAGCCCATAAAGTACAGGAACAGGACTGTGCAGATACTCCCTGTGTGCCAGGTACACACATATGCACACCCACCCACACCCACACACACACACACAAGGAAGAATGTAAGCTTGACCATGCATGTCCTGTTTGCTCCCCTAGCATGATGTCTGGCATAGAGTTGGTGCTAAGTAAATATGTGTAAAGTGATTGAATAAAAGATGAAGGGATGGCAAGCAAAATCTGGGAAGCCAGAAGCCTTGGTCTTGGCTTGACTGAGCTGCTGAGTGGGGCACATCCTGTTTGCCCCTCCTGGTCTGCCCTCCACCCTTTTCCACCCTGAAGTCTCTTCCAGAGGCTTCACAGACAGCATTAATGGGCACCCTTGGCCTCAGTTTCTAAAATTCAAGAATAAATAAAATACTAATAAAACAACAATCATGACAATAAGCACCATTTGTTCAAGCAAACGTTCTCAAACTCGGAAGCCATGAGGATCACCTGGAGGACATGTTAAAACACAGATTGCTAACCTCCCTGTTGCCCAGCTTCTAATTCATTAGCTCTGGAGTAGAGTCCAAGACGGTACATTTCTAACAAGTTCCCACATGATGCTGGCAGTGTTGGAATAAGGCCCACCCTTTGAGAACTACACTGTTAAAATATACTTTTTAATGTTTTTCTTTTGTTGTTTTGAAATGGAGTCTTGCTCTATCGCCCAGGCTCACTGCAACCTCCGCCTCCTGGGAACAAGTGGTTCCTGTGCCTCAGCCTCCTGAGTAGCTGGGACTACACACATGTGCCACCAGGCCGGGCTAATTTTGGTATTTAAAAAAAAAGTTTTTATTTTATTTGAAGGTGTGGGATACACGTGCAAGATGTGCATAGGTGTTACATAGGTAAACGTGTGCCATGGTGGTTTGCTGCACCTATCAACCCATCACCTAGGTATTAAGCCTCACATGCATTAACTATTTATTCTGATACCATCCCTCCACCCCCCAACAGGCCCCAGCGTGTGTTGTTCCCTTCCCTGTGTCCATGTGTTCTCATTGTTCAGCTCCCACTTATGAGTGAGAACATGCAGTGTTTGGTTTTCTGTTCTTGTGTTAGTTTGCTGAGGATAATGGCTTCCAGCTTCATCCATGTCCTTGAAAAGGACATGATCTTGTTCCTTTTATGACTGTAGAGTATTCCATGGTGTATTAATTTTTGCATTTTTAGTAGAGATGGGATTTCACCATGTTGTCCAGGCTGGTCTTGAACTCCTGACCTCAAGAGATCCTCCCACCTCAGCCTCACAAAGTGCTGAGATTACAGGCGCGAGCCACCATGCCTGGCTCTTTCACATCACTTCTAATCTTTACAACAACTCTGATAAGACCTGGTATTATTATTCTTATTATTCAGGAGCCCGTTAATTTGCCCAAGATCTCACAGCTAGTAAAAGATGGATACAAGATCCAAATCCAGTTCTTTCAGACCCAAATCCAATTTTCTATTCACTATGCTATGCTGCCTTTAACTGAGCACTTGACTTCACTGAAATAAAGTTTAAGTGAGACCCATGAAACTATACCCCGAGGCCAAGGTGGCTTTGCTGTCTAAAGCAACTTCTTCTTAAAGTCTCTTTAGCCATAAAGGGTTGCTGGGAACTGGCAACACGAACTGTGCTGTGAGGAGAGAGAAGCAGCAAAATTGCATGCTATCCCAATTAATATTAACGAACATCCCTTCATGTGCTGGGAGACCGTCTCCAGAGGCTTATGTGGAAGAGCCTCATCCTCTAACTCCATTTGTGGCTAAGTATTCCTTTATGGCCTTTGCTAAAATGTCAAAGCTCACGCAACAGCCTTGGAGCACTTTGAGGAGCTATAAAAGAGGTCACATTCTGACCAAAAAGATACAAATGGACTCTCATTCCTCACAGCTGAATAAGCTGTGGGCTCTACCTGTTGGAATTTACAGCTTTGTAAAGTCAAAAGAACCATAAAAGTTTACTGGTAGAGGGCTGGGTGCAGTGGCTCACATCTGTAATCCCAGCACTTTGGGAGGTTGAGGTGGGCGGATGACCTGAGGTCTGGAGTTCGAGATCAGCCTGACCAACATGGAGAAACCCCGTCTCTACTAAAAATAGAAAATTAGCCAGGTGTGGTGGCACATGCCTGTAATCCCAGCTACTCAGGAGGCTGAGGCAGGAGAATTGCTTGAACCCAGGAGGTGGATGTTGCAGTGAGCCGAGATTGCTCATTGCACTCTACCCTAGGCAACAAGAGCGAAACTCCATCTCAAGAAAAAGATAAATAAAGTTTACCAGTAGAGGTGCTTTATAGGGGTAGTGGGGGAACTCCTGCACAGTCCTGATGGGGGCACCTCTCTCTCTCCCCCACTCTCTCTCTCTCACACACACACATATACATGGAAAGAGAGAGAGAGAGAGAGACTACAATTTCAAAATATAGGACCCAGAGCAAATCTTAATATCCTCATGTTATAGAGTGAAGAGACCTATCAGCTGTTCATTGGAGCACCTCATCCCAGTAGAAACCACTACTTCTACCCAAATATGTTTTATCTTATGGATGATCACAAGATAATGATGACAATGATAATAATAGTAGTAATAACAAAAAGACACAAAAATGGTAGAAAGAGACAGCTAATTTTTGGGAAAATAATTTAGTTTTTTTGAGTTTTGCATTCCTTATTTGCAAAATGGAAACACGCCACAAAAGATCCTCAGTGGTGAAGATAAGGTGCATAAGCACAATGCCACACATGTCAATTTCTGTGTAAATATTATTTTTCTTCACTTTCTCTTCCTTTTTGCTCCTGAATAAACATTATGCCAATAAAGTGGAAATACAACTAAGCTACACAAAAATTGCCAACAATCTGGCTGACATAATAAATCAAAATTATTTTCACCAGAAATTTCTTCTTGATTTTAATGTAATCTAATAACAAAACAATTCAGTTTAAAATGTAAAAACTTAAGTCATAAAACCCAAAGCAATAATATTCAATGGAACAAGCAGAATGGAATCAGCCCACATTTACAGCCAGCACTAAGGTGAAGCGTATCAGACCTGGGTACAAAGCAAATTACAGGGTAGAGAAAATCTGAAAAAAAAAAAAAATCAGATTTAAGCGAAGTCAATATCCTCCCACTTCCTCTAATAAGAAGTTTGAAAATAATCAAGGTTAGCATGATGGCATGGATATTGGTTTGATTCCAGAGCTTACTCTATCAAATTATAAAAATTGTAAAAGAAAGTAATTGCAGAATTCATAACAAGATTTGCTTGGCAATGCTCAAAACCCAAAGCAGAATAATTTAATAAGGGAGGCACAGTGGGGGTTTTCCTTGATCTTTGGACTGTATTATCCCAAACCAGTCATCACCAAACAGAATTAAACGGCAAGGAGTTATAAAGGGGCCAACTTAGTCAATTGTGTGGCAACAGGCTCCAGTAAGACTGACTCTGCCACTCAGGCCCAGGGCAGAGGACCCCCTGCCCTCCCCTGCCCCCTCCTTGCCCTTACTGCAAGTGGACCCCAGAAATTTTGCTGCTCATTCATGTTTAAGAAAGATGCATATGAATGCATTTCTTCCCACTCTCATTTCTTACTCATTGAACATTTACTTCGATTTTTGAAAGGGTAGGAGACTTTGAGTAAGCGCTTTATCCCTATGCCCACCTCTGTCCTCGGCCAGCCCTAAGGACAGACAAATAAATAAGAGGCAGGCCTCACCGTAGAAAAGCCCCAAGTCTAGCAGGGCTGTGACAGAGCAGGGCACTGAGGGTTGGATGGCATCTGGTGAGGCTGCACTCTGGGATGACCTGTGTAGTAAGGGGAAAGGGAAACCCCAGGGAAGGCTCAGAAGACATTAATGTTTCTGTTACGGCCTGAGGGATAACCAGGAACCAGCCTGACAAGCAGAGAAGGAGACTGGTGCTCTAAGCAGTGTGCGGGAGCTGAAGCTTCATTCTGATCACGAATTTCTTCCATTTCTGTGGAGTGTCACAGGGTAACGACAAGGGCGCTGGAGTGAGAAGAGTTCAATACTGACTCAAGCTTGATTGTCAGCAAGTCCCTTGCCCTCTTGGAACTTCAGTTTCCTCATTAATGAACTGGTTGTGCTGAAGCACAATTGACCTGATGCACGGGAGAAACTTAACCTCATACCTGGTCCAGACCAGGTTTCTCTCATGGTAGCTGTTGTGATAAAATTAATCTCCTGATTGTCCAAACATTGACATAAGGCCCCAATGGAGGAAAGGGAGACCCAGGATAAAATAAGAAAGGAAACAAAAATATTTTACTTTTGAAATAATATACTGTCCCAAGTCCGTTTTTGTCTTCTCTTCTAACTCAGTTTTAGGAGGAAAAGTGTCACGTCCACTTTTACATATTAACTGAGTTCAGCACTAGTAAATGGGTTGATGAATAAATGAATGAATAAATGGATAAAATACAAAATACTTCACAGAGTAAATCACTGCAGAAATCTATATTTAAGGAAGACATTTACATGTCCATCACTTCTGATTATTGAACAACCATAGACCTCTAAACACGATCTTATTCAATTTCCCCAATTAGCCACAGTTTATAATGGCAATGCCCAGGAAAAAAAATTTAAAGAAAATGATTGCTGTTCCACTCTAGTCCCCAGAATTATAAATCAAAATAAAGCAAAAATACATGCATACACAAATAACTTGTACAAATATAAACAGAAAGAAACAAAAAATCACAATGAAAGATATGAGAAAGTAGAAAAACACTAATTTATTTTTAAAATCTTAAGATAAATCACAAGGATTTGATGAAAAAAATCCACTGACAAATAAATATTCTTTAGATCCCAAAACTAATAATGTAATTCATTCAAAGCTCTGCTTTTGGGAATATTCAATAATATTTCATCAAGGGCTTTAAATGTTTATATCCTTTTTGGCATCATAATTCTACTTTTGAGAATTAGACCTACAGAAATAAATGTAGTAACTGAAAAACATTAGGCATAAAGATGTTCATTACAATGTTATTTATAACTGTAAACAACTGGAAATGACCCAAATGGCAATCAAGAAAGGAATGTTTAAATAAAATTTTTACATCCATTTACATTTGATAAAATACTAATTAGTCACTAAACAATTTTTATGAAGTTTTCCCACATTGTCAGAAAAATGCAGGATAAAATATTTTTATAGCAATATAATTATATGCCATGTTTGTAGAAATTCTAAAAAGACTAGACAGAAATACACAAGAGGATTCCTGGAACTGCATTTAGGTGGTGAAAAAAAGAAATCTCTTAAACTTTTCTTAATGGGGACTTATTACATGTAAATCATAAACGTATAACCTAAAGATTCCCTTTCAAAACTGTTTATTATTTTAAAAGTTGATATGGATTGGGGGATATTTGAGTGGATCTGCCGTTGGGTGGACTGCAGAGTCAAAGCATGTGAAAAAGGCTTAGGCACATTTTAATTGGCCACGGCCTACAGAACTCAGGAAGCTGAAGCCCAAGACCATGGGAGAGATACTGAAGACAGTAACTATGAAGCAGTGAAAAGACCACTGCCCTCATTCTCCTACAAGGAAGCTACACATTTAGCAGAAATAAACTACTACTAAAGCTACACATTTAGTAGAAATAAATGTGGGTTTTGTTCACATGGAGTTCAACTGTTTTTTCCTGCCTCTCTAATTTCCTTTATCTTCCTGTACCTTTTATTTCTTGCTTGCCAGTTTGCTCTCACATTCTCACACTTTTAACTTCAAATCAGAAAAGGAGTTGAGGCTTAGAGATTACAAAATATGTGTTCCTAACATGACTATCTTGGAAAGCTTCTTCTAACTTCACTAAGTATCCCCGCTCTGGGCATCCATATTCTTTCCCACATTAAATCAATTGCAGCCGTTTGCTGTCCTCTAGAACTTGATTCCTTAACAAAAAATTAAGTCTGAGACTTCATATTTTGAATTAGGTGATAATGAATACACAACATATAAAAATTCACAGGGTGGGGTTAAAACAGTGTTTAGAGGGAAGTTCATAGCTCTGATACTTATATTAGGAAAGAAAACAAGTGTAAAAGTAATGATGTAAGTTTTAACATTAAAAAGCTAGAAGAGGTAAGATAAAATTATAACCAAAGTAAAATAGAAGAAAATATTTTATATGCAAAAAAGTTGAAATCAATAAAATATAAAAACAACAGTGAAAATCAGTGAAGACAGAAATTGGTATTTTTGAACAGAAAAACCATGCCCATAGTTTGGACGATTCAGTATTATAAAAATGTAAGTCTTCCCTGAAATGATCCTTATATTAAATGTAATAACGATCAAAATCTCAACAGGCATTTTTGAAGAAATTGACAAAATGATTCTAAAATTCAAGTGGAAATGTAAAGAATCTGAAATTGCCCAATCTTGTAAAAGAAGAAAGAAGTTGAAGGACTTACAATACCTGATTTAAGGAATTATTTTAAAACTTCAATAATCAAGATATTTTTGTATTGGCATAAGAGTAGTTATATGGATCAATGGAACAGAATAGAGAGTCCAGAAATAGACCAACACATACATGACCAGTTGACTGTCAATCAAGGCATGTAGTCAATTGATTAAATACAAATTATCTTAATAATGGTAACAGGTCAATAGAATAAAATGAATAGGCAAGTTACAGACTAAGAATTATATTTGTAGTACTTATA
Organism: Papio anubis; assembly: GCF_008728515.1. NCBI lineage: Eukaryota > Metazoa > Chordata > Mammalia > Primates > Cercopithecidae > Papio > Papio anubis. The sequence continues at coordinate 81,959,901 of NC_044986.1, forward strand.
TTTGATCAAGGACTTCTATCCAGAATACATAAATTAATGAATATAAATCAGCAATGAGAAGATGGAAAACCAAATAAATATTAACAAAAAAAGCACACATTTTATGAAAGAAGATACATGGATGGCCAATAAGCGCATGAAAACATGCTCAGCATCACTAGTCCCCAAAGAGAAGCAAATTAAAATAATAATCAGATTTATGTTCATACCCACTAAATTAGCTGCAACCAAAAATACTGGCAACACTAATGCAGGATAGGACATTCAGCAACTGGGACTTACAAGTATGTAAGGATTATATTACCAGAGGTGATGTAAAGTAGCATAACCACATAGGAGGTAGTTAGTTTCATAATGACCTAGTAATTTCACTCTTTCAAATTTAGCAAAGAAAAATGGAGACATATCTCAACAAAGTACTTGTATAGTATTGTTCATATTGTCATATTTATGGTAGCCCTGAATTGGCAACAACTACAATGTATGTTAATTGGAGAATAAATAAACAAATCAAGGTTTATTCATACAATAGAATATCATTCACACACACGCAAAAAAGAAGTACTGATATGCACAACTCCATGGGTAAATCTCATAGACGTTTTGTTGGGTGAAAGAAGGAAACACAAATACATATATTCTGTATAATTCCATTTGTATGAACTATAAGAGCAGGTAAATTTAATGTGTGGTGCTAGAAATCTGTAAGTGGTTTTCTCTGGGGATGAGGAGAAGTGTCTAGAAAGTGACAAAAGAAAATTTTTACAGGTGATGGAAATAGGTATCTTGTTTTGGGTGATTATTACAGAATTGCATAAATTGTCTAAACTCATGAAATAGATACTACATGTGTATTTTAATTGCACCTCATAAAAGACTAAGTGCTATTGCCTTTTTAAAAAAATCTTTTTCGTGGCTGCGTGCGGTGGCTCACATCTGTAATCCCAGCACTTTGGGAGGCTGAGGCAGGTGGATCACCTGAGGTCAGGAGTTTGAGACCAGCCTGGCCAAAATGGAGAAACCCCTTCTCTACTAAAAATACAAAAATTAGCTGGGCATGGTGGCACATGCCTGTAATTCTCGCTACTCAGGAGGCTGAGGCAGGAGAATCGCTTGCACCTGGGGAGACGGAGGTTGCGAGCTGATATTGTACCATTGCACTCCAGCCTGGGCAACAAGAGCAAAACTCCATCTCAGAAAATAAATAAATAAACAAACAAACAAACAAATATCTTTTTCTAACATATAGCAGTTGCTAAGATAGTTTGCTGACACCTGCTGAATGTATACCTTGTGCTACAATCCACATTGAATGCTTTAGACCCTAGACATTGGTATACTTGCAACTAATCTAGACAGACCTTCCTCAAGTATCACAGATGGTACAGCAAGGTGAATATACTTGTTCAAAGCCACAGACTAGGTTGAGCGTAAACTTTAAACACACATTTTCTAACTCCTAAAAGGAAGATGCTACTCAAACTACATTTCTTGAATGGATAAGTTCATAAATGAATGAATAAAGAGAAGATGCCATCCAAGTTGCAAAATAGATATAGGGTCTTTTGAGCAGGTACAAAAGATACAGACATGAATGATTCACCAATGTGAGTGCCTGAGAGGGAAGGAGGCTTACAAAATCCCCAATCCATACTCACTTGGAAGCAGAGAAATAACAGAATTTCTTGGATCATGGCTACAAGGGCTCTTGCTGTTGTAGAGAGCAGTATTTTTGCTTTGCACCACACAGGTAGCTATGTAGTCTACATCCCCTTCCATCATCTTGGTCAAATTTTCTTGATCTTTGAATCTAGCATCCCAAAAGTGCAAAGAAGTGCCCACCCATATAAGCCTCGCTCTACTCCTCAGTAGGAATTTCCAGCATGCCATGGAACTAGGAGCTGCCACATATGAGGTCACCTTTCTTACCTTGCCCTTTCCAAATGGAGGGTTATCTGGTTGCCAAAGTTCCTGATCCTACTGTGGAAGACTGCCATCCTTCTAGGGATCAGCTTCTCTGCCACAGGTGTAGTCCCTGACACTAAGCAGAGATTGTGTGCAAGGAGAGCAACCCTGTCACAGAGCAGAAAGGAAGAGGAAGGGAGCAAATGTTGGTGCTAAGAGGTGATGCCCACATGCAATCTAGTGCAAGGACAAGCATTAGATCAGGGGTGGAAATAAGATTTGTGGGCCCATTTTCTTCCTGCATTTGCATTCACACTTTGTGACTTCAGCTATATTTACTGAGAGGAAAACACCACCTTTTGTTACCACCAAATGCTGACCTAAAAAACTCCTTCCCTCTGAAAAATACTATCTCCAGCCACAGGGTCTGAAACAAGCTACTCGTTTATTTATTCAAAGGCCTCAATGAGCTGTGAAGATTGACATTTAAACTATTATAAACTATTAGTGCTATATTCAATTTGACAGTGTTATTAAATATTAGGTTTGATTTATGGAAAGGCTTAATCAATTGGTGGTCCAGGTCAGCCCTGGCACTGAGCAGAAATTGGGTTATGCTGGATGTTGCTTGATGAAGTTGATCAAGCTAAAGAAAAAAAATCCCATCAGCAATATTAAAACCTGACTTCACGTGATGAAGTTATTATCATATAAATTTGAACCATTTGCCAGCTCAATTCTGCATCTCCAGGTTTCTGTAATGGATATTTTAATAGTTTGAAAATCAAAAGATAAAGTCACAGACTTCAATAACCTTTGCCATGACACATGGAAGGAGCAGTATGGCTGCCAAACATGGGAGTCGGACATATATCTTCCTACTTTGGTGTCAGAGAGGGAAGGAAATAAAAGCACAAGCAAAGTGTACACAAGGGGGTGGAAACACAATGAAGTGTAGAAAAGACGAGATTGCCACCCCATGGGAAGAGGCATGAGTAGAATGAGGTTTTGGTGACCATGCCACTAATTACTCACATCTGTGTGAACCTTAGGCAAGTCACTTAGTTTCTCTGAGGCTCAGGTCCAGTTTCTACATCTTGGAGATAATAATCAAGTAGTCGGTTTCAGATGAAAGTATGAATGTATGTAAATGATCTGGCCCAGTGCCTGGGATGTAGAGATTGCTCAATAGATTTCAGAGGGAGACCAGGCCAGACCAGCAGTAAAGCTGGGTCTCAGTGCAGTGAGGGAGAAGTTTCTAGGCCATCAGAGACAGACCTAGAGGACAAAAAGGGGCAGAGCCTGAATGCTACAAGATGGTACAGAGCTGGATGATGCACTACTAGAGGCGCCTATGGTTAAACGGTGCAGAGCTGCAGCAGGAGCTTCTTAGTAGAGATGCCTGTGCACTATTCCATTATATAGAGTTAGAGGATATGCTACCTACTAATGGTGACTGTGTGCTATGAGATGATGCACAGCTAGAGGCAATGTCCCTGGGTTGCCTCTGTCTAGACTGGGAGTCCTCAAACTTTTTCTATAAAGGAACAGATAATAGATATTTTAGGCTTTGTGGGCCATATATCTTTATCATGACTATTCAACTCTGCTGAAATAGCAGGAAAGCAGCCATAAATAACATGTAAATAAATGAGTTGGGCTGTTTTCCAATAAACCTTTATAAAACAAGCTGTAGGTCAGATTTGAACAGGAGTCAGAGTTTGCCAATCCTTGGTCTAGTCTTTCCTTAGGCCTGATAGGTGCATGTGGCTGACAGAAATGGAAGCAGCCTCTCTCCTCTCTCTTTGTGACGCATCTTTGAGGACCAGGAAAATCTTATCCCCTACAGAAGGTTATCAAGAGACAAGCCTGACAGGAACCCTGGAGCTATTTCTCTTGTCCCTTCCACCATGAAATCTAAAGAGGGTAACCTGCTAACCGATGACAGGAACCTTGTCTCCGATTTATCTGCCTCTGCTCAGTCAGACAGCAAACAGATGACTCATTCAGGGACAATCCTGTATTCATTGAGACTTACTGGGTGCCAGGCAGGTTTGTTGTGAAAATGGTGTGTGGTAGTCTCTTAATAAATAAAAATTCCCTCCTGTCCCAAATTTTCATATTTGCCTCATCAAAGTCTGACAAGATCTCACTTGTCCTTATCTTAGTGGCCACTGGCATGGTAAATCCTTTATTTGCATCTTTTGCTACTGATTTTTTTAACATTGTTGTATTCATGAATAAGACTCTATCTCCAGAGGGTTAGTGATTACCTAAGTGCCGCCAATGGACAAGGAGTAGCTAGAACAATAAGGAGGTGTTTCTCTAATGACTCATCTCCAGGTTTATTATCCTCCAGAGGCTCAATGGTGTGTGTTGGCATGAAGGAGTGGGTCCCAGAGGTGAGCTAACCATGACATAACCCTTCTCCAGTTCTGATATCAGGGACAAATGATTACTCTAAACAATTCCCCACCTAAATTGGTTTCATGTCATTAAAAGCCTTAGCACTCCCAAGGAGAAAATAACAGCAGCTCTCCAGGGTCACCCTCCGTACCAACCTCCTTGACTTTTGCAGCAATTAGACATTGCTCCGCTACCAAACACTTCCTGAAAATGGAGCTGAGTCACCAAAGAGCAACTGAAAATTAGAAGTGTGATTGTCTGTCAATTGCTAAAGAATCTTCCAGAAGAAGCCCCTCGGTGGGCAACTCCTCACCTTTGCCAGGCTGCCCACATTGCATGGCAGCAGACTCTGTTTGGGATTTGGAGAGGCTGTTCCTCCCTGAATACTAGGCCCATAATTCCCTACTTGCTGGATTTGTCCTGCAGTTTCTGGATTCAAGTTGTCATCCTCACTTAGGGCACAGCCATCTCCAGACTGGTCTGCTCCGGGCTCAGGGATTCACAAGCTTACTAAAGCCATAGTCTGGGGGCAGGAAGCAGAGGGGCCACTCCATAGAAGTAGGGAAGAGGACAAATTTCAGACAAGCATTTAAGTCCGGTAGTCATCCAAACAGGCACATGAAGAAGGAGGATTTGAGAGTAAATCTGAGCTTTTCCTCCAGTAAAAAAAAAATGCAGCACACTTCATTGTCTGACAATACTATAAACTCACTTTTATGACACTAGTTATAAAACCCCTAACATTTGTCTAGTGCTGGCAGTTGGTTTCTTTTTCTTAGAGACCCAAATGCAAGAGAGAGATTTGTGATCTCAAAACCAGCTTGGGGTTCATAAAATGAAGGTATCATAAAAACAATCCATCCTATGTACTAAAAAAGGTTAAATTCTATACCATGAAGTGATAGGCATTGATAAAAAATCCTTTGTTTGCATCCTTTGCTACTGATTTTTTAACATTGTTGTATTCATGAGTAAGACTCTAAATATCACCAGAGGGTGAGTGGTTTCCTAAGTGCCACCAATGGACAAGGGGTAGCTAGAATGATGATGAGGTGTTTCTCTAATGACTCATCTCCAGGTTTATCACCATCCAGAGGGCTCGATGGTGTTTGTTGGCCTTTCTGAGGCATAAGCAGGCACATGTCACCTGCAAAGAGGGAAGGGGTGGGTACTTGTGAGGAGTACAGCATTGCCTTGCTTGGTCTGGACATGCATTTGGAAGAGTAGGGAGGTGAGCAGAATGAGGTCAATGACAACTTTTGCTTCAGGATACCCGTACATTTTTCCTGGAATGGCTGTCTTTTTGAATTAACTCATTAACTAATTTTCTAAAATCTCCTGCTAATCTAAACCTAACACCAACCCTGCCTTACCAACAATGTCCTTCTCTCTTCCCTGCTGCTTTGGCTCTCCCACCTGTAGCAACCACTGTGGTGAATCTTGTATTTTATCATTGCTTTGGATGTGCATGTGTATATTTTATACATTTTTAAGAGGGTATAATATTCTGTGTTACCTTCTATTAGTTGACCTGTATGAAATTGTCTTTAATGGTTTATTTTACTCAGTATCGTCCTGCTAAGATTCATCCATTTCATTGTAGCCAGCATCTTTCTTTATATTGTTAATGGTCATTTGGATGGTTTCCAGGGTTTTGGTTCTACAGGAAGTGCTACCGTGGCCTTTCTTGTCTCCAAAAGTGTATGTGGACATTATTTTAGGTCGATACATTGGAGTGTAATTGCTGGGCCATACGGTATGTAAGTGTCCCATTTTATAAGAGAATGCTAAGCTCTTCTCCAAAGCGATTGTACTGAGCACACCCCCACCAGCAATTAACCAACTGTTACTCCACGTCTTCTTCACCACCTCTCATTTTGTGCCAAACTAATTGGTGTAAAATGATATAATCTTTATGGTCTTGATTTGCATTTCACAGATCACTAATAATTTTGAACATCTCTTCATTTGATTATTGGCCATTTGTGTTGCCTCTTCTGTGTCAAGCCTGTGCAAGCCTCTTGCCATTTTCCTGTTAAGTTATTTGAGCTTTTCTTATTGATATATTCTTGATAGTAATCTTGCATTGGTTATATGTATTGTAAATATCCCTTCCCAGTGTGTGACTTGCCTTTTTATATTACTTAAAGTGACTTGTAATGAACAGAACTTTAACAAAGTCAAAAGTAGCTATCTTTTTATTTTTCTAAGCAGTGCTTTTTTTTTTAGCATTATGCAATGAATCTTCATAAGACCCTGTGAGGATGACAGTACTGGCTCTCTCTCAGAGTCAAAGAAAGCCAGGAAAAGGAACTCGAAGGCCATTTGGCCCAGGCCTCACATGCACAAAAGGCCTTAAATCAACATTGTGTTCATTATTTTCAAATGAGGTCACCTATAGCCACAAAGATTCACTGTCAGGGATGAAAGATGACCCTGCAGCCTAAGGCTAGAGCACCATCCTTTGCAGTGAAGTGAGAACTATGAGGTTTTAATAAATCTTGTAAGCATGAGAATAGCACAGTTACACCGCATTCTATTATTACTGTCAAAGTATCACTTTGTTAAATCTAAACATTCAAAATTTATCATGATATGTATTGTCAGATCATTTAAGTCTCTAAGGAGACCCCCAAATGGAAAGTTGCCCAGGTCTTTCTCAACTCCAAGAGTTCCCAGACAGGGAGAATGGTGTGCTCCATTTCACAATGCTGGTAACTTACAAAACTGGAATTCACACCTAAATGTGTCAAGCTCCAGAGCCTAGACACATTCTGCTGTTCAATGTGGCTAAACGGCAAGGAAAAGTCATCCTGAGCATGGGATCCTGTACAAGTCATCCTATGCACAACCATCTTCCCAGTGGGCCTCACTCCACATGGCACCACAGCTAGGTGCCCCAGCCTGTCACGGGATAGAGGCTGCACTCTGTCTGATGCCCATGTGTTTCCAAAGCAAAGGGGGACTCAGGCCTCTCTCCCTTGACCCCTCTGGGGCACATCAGGGAGGTGCTGGCAGATTGCTGAGGACCATGAAGGGCAGGGTGGTGGGCCTTAGTGGCCCCAGAGCTTGCCCCAGGCTGTCCTGACATCCACCGCTCTCTGCAGGAAGGCCAAGATGTCACTGGAGTGGCTAGGGGGCAGCACAGGGATGAGTGTGTGTGTTGTGGTGGGGGGTAAGGTGTGAGTGCGCCTGTGAGGGTATACATGAGGAGACTCCACAGAGGTGGCAGGATGGGTCTGGGAGGGAAAGGATAGGAGGAGACACTGAGGCAGTCGGTCTGCTCAGAGAGGCAGCAGCGCTGACCAGGGGGCTGTACATGTCTCCGGCCCTATTCTCTAATGACCTCAGGACAGTAGCTGTCGCATGTGGGGGTCACTGGACAGGAGGACCCCACCACCAGCAGCAAAATCATAACACCTGCCTTCATCCCACCACATTCTTCTTCATTGACCTCCAAGGGCTCTACAGCTGCACATGAGTGGGTAAATGCCAATTCCCCAGCTTGGAACCCAAGGAGTCATGAGTCAGAACCATCCAATCCTCAGCTGTATAAGAGGATAATAATGCTGAATTCGAGTCATTGTGGGAAATTGACTGAAACAAATGAGCAACATCTAACAGTGCTGAAGAGCATCATGGGCTTTCTCCTCCCTTCTTCCCTCTGGCACTGGTATCTTCCCACTTGTCCTCCCAAGGCTTTGCCCAGTAAGGCTCTGTCCCAGGCTGTCTGCCCTTATCCCCATCTCTGAGGCACACCTCTTCTCACAGTACGGCCCCAGAGATGAGCCCAGCCCACCTGGCTGACCCTTTCCCTGTGTGCAGACTTCCCCAACCAGACCCCCAGGCTAACCACAGTGGGTCACCCTCTCCCCAACACCCTCCCTTCACTCCTGCACCTCTTCCTTGGTACTCTGCTTCTGCTTTTGCCAAGTGTTCTCACCTGAGGTGGACAGGTCTCTCTGTGCCACCCTCCTATGAGCCCATGAGGAGGGTGGGCCAAAGGTCAGGCTTAATCTGCCTGCTCCTCCCCAGCCAGCACCACTCTGCAAACTTGGAAGGTCCCTAAGGAGCAGCTGCTCTACTTCTGCTGCCCAGAAGGGGCATCCACCTAAAGAACGTGTGTGATGGATTGCCCTGCAGGTAACAGGGCTGCTCAGAGTCAGATGCCTCTGGAGGTGTCTCCCACCTGGGGGATGACCACCCCGTGGCCCTGTCACAGTGCACGTGCCCAAGCGCCAGCTCCCCGCCTACCTTCCTGATGCCTTCTGAAGGACTGGACACACAGTTGTCAGCCCCTCCGTTCTTGCTGATGGTCCGCCAGAGTTCGGCAAACGTGCTGTCCTGCTCCAGGGGGTTGGTGCCCTTGGCTCGGAAGTACTCATATACAGCAGAATCCCGGACGGTGCCATAAGACATCTCCACTTGTTTGGACAAGTCCTGGAAAGTCCTGAAATGCAGAAAGGCAGCGAGGTATGAGTACATGCTGTGCACTGCACACTGCAAGGTTACAAATGGGCTGCAAGGCTCTTCTGAAGTCCAAGCCCAGCATGGCCCACTATCCACATTCTTCATTACCAGTCCCCCAAAGTTTGAGTCCCTCAGCCCAGAGAGGGCCTCATTCAATTACAGGTATGTTTTCTCAGTGTTGATTAATTCAGTAAGATGACTGGGTGCCTAAAGCCAGGTTCTTTACTGAACTGGAGGGATAAAAGGATGAATAAGACATGATTCTTGCCTTTAAGGAGCTTATAGTTCAGCTATAGAAGCAGACATATAGACAGAAAATCATAGTATCAAAGAGTCAGGGCAACATGAGAGGCTGTTTGCTGCGGATCTCCAACTCAGATGCCTGCAGAGGCTGCGCAGGAAAGAGGCCTATGTTGGCATTATGGACGATAATGATGGCTGGCCTGTGACACTCAGAGACAGCATGGGGAAGAAACGCACTCAGAGACCAACTGACTCAAGGTAAATTAAGAGGCATCCCCTCCAAAGCTTGCAGCTGTGCTAGGGGTCTAGACAATTATTGACTTCGAAAGCTCCCCACCCCATGACCTCCCCAACCAATTTGGTTTTTGAAAAAATAAAGTAAATTGGATTTTTATATCTCTCCTGATTTTAAAATGTTGACAATTATTTAAAAGATAATGAAAAAAACAAAGCACTTCTGAAGGCCTTGGGTTTGCTCTCCTTAGAGGAGTGGCAGGTAGCTCCAGCCAGGTCCACATCAGAGGGGGGATTTCACGAAACAACAGCCATTGGCAGCCCAAGAGCAGACTTCTGAGCTAGGAGCAGAGGAGGAGATTCCTCTGGGGAAGGACGAATAGTCACAGCAGGAAGGACCAGTCGCTATGAAGATTTCACTTGCTTCAGAAGAGCGTACTTGGCTCAGCATGTTGAGAGAATGTCATGTACCAAACAGAATTGCAAAGTAAAAAAAGCCCAGTGGGGAGCTAGCCTCTCTCTCCAGGTTCCAACCTGATCACTCTTTACTTATTTCTCTTCTAGAAATCTCAGTCTCTCCTCTTTATCAACCCACATCATCATCCCTCCCTCTCTCTGAGTCACCGTTTCCACAGGAAGAGCCAGTCTTCTCAACTGGATCTACACAACCCTCCATCTTCTGGTCTCATTTCTGGCTGTTCTTCCCACCTGCACACAGCACCGTAGCCAACCTTGAAATGAGAAATCCCACACACTTCCCATCCGTGGCACCAGGCCACAGTGCTCCCTCTGCCTGGAATCCCTTTATCTTCCTCCTCTAACACCACCTCTACAAGCCTGTTGAAAATCCAGCAGCCAACAGCTGCCCCTTTCCTTGGGGAGCTGTCCCCACCCCAGCCTCCCTGTGCCCTCTCCACACCTTGTGGGCTTCTGTGGCAGCACGAGCTCACTGGGACTTCAGAGGCTACATGCCAGAGCAGAGACAAGTAAGGGCTCTGGAGTCCAATTACCTATCTTGCCTGTCTGCCCTCCACAACCAACACTGTGGTCCAGAAAACTTAGTTAACTTATCTGTGCCTCAGTTTCCAAATCTTTTAATAATGGAGATAGAAGCAGAGCCTGTGGCAGAGGATTGCTATGAGGATCAAATGGGATTTGTGTTCAGCTCTCAGAGCAGTCCCTGACTACCGTGATTATTCAGGTCCCCAGTGGACTATATGAATTGAGGACTGGAGCTGAAGGAGCCCCTTTTTTGCACCCATGGCCCTGGACCAATGCTGACAGCAGCCTCCCCGGCCAGCACACAGAAGGCCCAGCTGTGGATGCTTCCCCTTGCTTCGGAGACACATGCCACAGCACTCCTTATGTCCCTGCTATGTGGCCCAGAAACAGAGCTCAGTATTCGTTTCAATACATTAAAGATGAAAGGAAACATAAAATAACAAATTCGATGAAGAAATCTTTCTAATTATTGTTCATTATTTATATCTAATTGAAGCAAGATGTTCCTTTGCCTGAAGGGCCCCAAGGGTTGCAACTCTGCCGTAATCTGCCTGTAATGAAAGGAGGGGAATCTTTTTTTTCCCACATTTTTAAAAATTTTTCTCATGGTAATACAAACAAATACAAGGCTTTGATGAATGAGAAACATCAGGATGAATTACATAGTTGAGTCTAAATACTGAGCTGCTCTAAATTGCTGCAGTTTTCATGAGTGTGGAACGAATGGGTAACTGCCAGGGATCTCCAAACTGTTTCATCCCCACATTTGAAATGGAGATTTTCTCTCTCCTCTAGGTATTATTCATGAAGGTGCCCATGTCCAGAGGCTCAGGGAATGTCTCTGGATAAGAAGCAGGCAGCCCAAATGTTTATGGCTTCATGTTCATTTCTGTTCCAGTAGACCTCACTGCTCCCACCCTAAAATGCCACCCCCATCTTCTTTGAATCTTATTGCTCAGACCCACGGTCATAGCCTCCATTCATCCGTCACCTCTAATAGCCACAAATTTGTGCAGAGGAATCTCTCCCATCTCAGACATGTACTCGATCTTTCAACAAAGGTTTCCAGGCTCACTAATGCCCAGCACAGGGGGCACTATCATCTTATTCCAGGGTGAATAAACTTATGGAAGGCTACTTGGGATGTTGAACAGAGGGACCCAACTATTCATCCACAAAAGCCATCATCTCCCTGAGGAAGTCATCCTCTTGTCACAGCACACAGTTTTGGAGGGGACACACAGGGAGGAATAAAGGAGAATGGGGACAGCCAGGCATCCAGACTGCCAAGCCAACACTGGCAGTCAGCGGAAGACAGATGCTGAAGTCAGATAGGACGCCCATTCAAGCAAGTGAGGGAGGCTTCACCTGGAGGAGGCTGTGCTAGCAGCACACTCAATTTAGAACTTTTCTGAAGTCAGTCTCTTCAGCAACAACTGCTACGAAGTGTCCAGGTACCTCTACCACAGAGAGATGAAGGAGACGTGCCCATCACAGGTGTGGTCTATATTAACCTGACATGCACAGTGCAACTCACTGATGTCATTCAACCAGTTATTTCACCAACAGTTCCTGAATGTCTACTAGGTAAGGCACAGTGCACACCAAGCAAGGAATACATGGCAGGCATCATCAAGGGGTGAGTTGTCAGAGAAGTAAAGCAACAGTGACCAAACAATATGAGAGACATTAAAATACAGGTCTGTATGGGGGATCCCAGAAGCACAGAAAAGTAGCTAACCCATAGGTAGGAGCTAAAGAAATGCTTCCTAGAAGAGGGAACATTAAGCTGAGTCACAGAGAACGGGTAGAGGCAGCCAGATGGAGAACCAAGGGGTAGAATGTTCCTAGAAGAGAAGGTATTACCTGAGAAGGCATTTGGGTAATGAAAACAGGTGGCTTATTCGGGACACAAACCAGGGAGCAATTCACATCAGCTAAAAAGACATAGGTGATGGAATTTGGCAGTCCTGGGTGTGGATGCTCCCTCTGAATGCCTTCACTGTTTGACATAGACCAGTAGCTCTCAAAGTGTGATCCTCAGAGCTGCAGTGTCAGCACCTCGGGCCTTATGAGAAATGCAAATCCTTGGGCCCCACTCCAGACATACTGAGTCAGAAATTCTGAGGGTGGTGCTCAGCAGTCTATGTTTCCACAACCCTCCAGGTGATTCTGATGCATGCAAGCTCCAGAACCATGGACTGGGGCAAATCATTTAATCTCTGAGGCCTTAGATTTCAAAACTCATACCCAACTCACAGGGTTGTTGAAGATTAATGATCCCAGACATATACCTGGTACACAGTTAATGTTTAACAAATGGTAGCCCTTCTAGTAGACTGCTTATCAGTAGTTCAAATGGTTGGAGCACTGGGCTCATGTGAAGGAGTCATGGGTAACAGGCCAGAGTAGTCACACCCAGATGGAAGCAAGCATGGGCAAGCTGCATGTCTAAGCTTCCAGGCTCATGTGATTGGAGCCTATCTCCCCATCTGCCCATCTGTCTCCCCATTGAGAAGCCTATGGCCCATCTTGTTTCCATCTTGTTGCCAAGGTACATGCAAATGCTCCCCCATCAGCCCACAATTTGCTGCCTTGTCAACAGCACACACTTCAGGCACTCAGGATACCTAAAGGGATGACTTGCAGAATTCTGAACCCAGGATGAGCATAGAGACACCAAAACTCCTCTATCAGGCAATCTGGACCTTTGCTTTGTGGGTCGTCATAGTAACAGCCTAGCAGAGGCTACCCCGGGAAAGTAGTGAACTCCTAGGCAAGGAACTGCTCAGGAAGAATGGCCTCAAAAGCATCAGACCCAGGCTGCCCACCAGAGTCTGCACTGGGTCATGAAATACCATGGTGCAAGCTTGTGTATCCCTTGAGCCTCACTTCTGTTTGCTGCCTACCTTCTTACTTCACCTTTTGATAATATTTTGTGTTGGAATCCTCCCCTGACAAAGCCTACCCTCTCCTCCAATCTTATGTTTAAATCAATATTTCTACTTAAGTGTGTCCTACCAAAACTGGGTTTGAGACCAATGCGAGTTGCTTCTCTGTGTCTCCTGACCTGGATTACCGATTTTTTAAATTTCCACAAGCTAAAAGCATAGCTGATACCTTTGAGCACATCAGATTGTCTTGCAAAAGGACTTTGTAAGCATCCCTTGCCTCTGAGAACACTGTCCTCTAATTAAACATGCACCTCCAGGGAAGACCCACCATGCATCCTTCAGCTGTGGCCAAGGATATTCTCCCCAGCTTGGTACCACCTCCTTTCCTTCCCACACCTTTCTCCATAAGTCAATCTTTCTATTTCCTTGATATATGTTCATTAACAAAGAGATAAATGTGTTTGCAGTATGAGAAAAATCAATAATACAGAATTTATAAATACATCTTTGCATGTTACAAAAATATTTACATTGGCAATGGAGATAAACACACTTGCAACAAGATGGGAATAAATATTCAGTATATGTAATGGATTTCAACAATGGTGGGGATGTCATAAGCATGGGCCTGATGCATTTGGATCTGGAAGTCCTATTATTCTTCCTTAAGGAGAAAACAATGTGGTGGAGTGGCTCAAAAGACACGGGAGGGTGGGGATATCCATTCTGGTGACTTGAAACTTTCATAGCTACAGCCTACAGATGCCTTTACTATTATTCTAGCAGTCTCGATTTTCTATCTCATGTCTGACTCTACAAGAGATGATGCTGCAATCATCAAAAGAATCCAGATTGCCTGGCTAGGGCTCCACAACTGGCTTCCAGAGGGCACCATGACCCACCCTGGTGCACACTGATAAGCCTCTCCTGGTTTTCTTCCCCAGGGTGCCCCATGGCCTTTCTAATCTATCACCCATGCAGGGGAAGGCTTCCTAGATGTTCTCCTTCTTTCATTCACTCGTCATTCAAAAACCCTATTTCCTGTGCATCTGCCTGCATTAGACAGTGCTCTAGGTCTGGGGATAGGGCATGAATGGCACCAAGTTCCTACTTTTGTGGATTTTACATAGTTGAGATGAGACAAAGAAACAAACATCAATGACAACAGCAGCAATACAATAACTAGGTAATGCCAGGGTCAGCAAACTTTCTGGAAAGGGACAGATAGTGCCTATGTGGTCTCTGAGGGCCACACAAGACTCAGTCACATATTCCTTGTTTTTGTTTTTGTTTTGTTTTCCAACATTTAAAACGTTTTTAAAAAGGAAAAGCAGTCTTGGCTTGCAGGCTGTGTCAAAGCAGGCTGCAGGCCCTCTGAAGGCCTGTGGAGTATCGTCGGCTGACCCCTGCAGCTCTGTAACAAGTGATGAAAAAGGCTACGAAGATTAATAAAGCAGAGCAAGGGTGAGATAAAATGATGGAGGCAGTGATTACATAAAGTAGCCAGGGTAGATTTTGAGCCATTGGAGTTGACATCTAGGGCATGTGTTTCTCTAGTATCTGTCCTCGCACTGGACTAAGAGGAGCAGAGAGGAGTGAACTCACAGAAGCTGGGGCTGAGGCCTGCTGGGACCGTCCTGCGAAGGAGCTGAGACAGGGCAGCCAAGGAGCCAGCTTATGAACCTCTCTTACCTTGGAACATTTACCCAGGGACCTTCCAGGAAGCCTGGGAAAGGTGATGCTTGGGTGTACACAGGTGCTGTGGTTAGAATACTGTCTCCGCCAAAACTCATGTTGAAACTTAATTCCCAATGCGGCAGTATTGAGAGGTGGGGCCATTGAGAGGTGATTGGATCATGAAGACTCTGCCTTAATGAATGGATTAACCCAGTCATGGACTAATCAGTCATCATGGGAGGGGAGACGGTATTTTTATAAGAAGAAGAAGAAGAAGAGAGGCTTAAGCTGGGATGCGAGTAGGCTTGGGCCCCTGTCCATGTGATGCCCTGCACCACCACATGACACTGCAGGGAGAAGGTGCATACCAGATGCAGCTGCTGGACCTTGGACTTCTCAGCCTCCAGAACTGTAAGAAATAAATGCCCTTAAAAAAAATAAAATAAACTACCCAGTTGAAGGTATTCTGTTATAAGTGAGAAAAAATAGACTAAGAAAACAGTTCTCATTTGTATCCAAAGCCTAGTCAGGGTGTGATTTGGAGTAGTGAGCAGAGGGACTGCAGATCCAAACACTGTATGAGAACACTTAGTGACCCACAGGGTGAGGGCTGCAGGGCCCATGGCAGGAAAATGCATGCTTCCATAGGCCACAGAGCCCTTCTTCCAATCTATGCCTGAAAGCCAGCCTCGGAGGGCCAGCTGAGGTGCCCTCCCTCCTCACCTTCCTTCCCTCCACGGCGTTTTCTCTCCAAATCCCACTTCTTCAATTGCTATTGAAATTAAAAGACATCCAAAATACACGGCTAGAAAAACTCAAAGCATTTGAATATATTTACATACTTGTAAAAAGTAACAATTAATAAATGTAAATAAATATAAAAACAAAAGTAAAAAGGAATAAGCAGTGAACTTCTGCAAGACTTCCACTTCTTACAAACACATTTTTGTAAAATTTGCATTTTTATTATGTTATAAATAAAAAATGTGATCTGAATGATTTAAAATATGCTGCTTCTGCCCAAGCATCAGTTCTGGGCCTTGAGAACTGAGCTCTGTGCTCTCTTCTATCCTCTACGTTCACCCTTCCTCCTGGGTTAGCCTCCCATCAGCCAAGATCCACTGAGAGGCAGGAGGTCTCTCTACCAGCCCCATCAAACACCCTGTCCACAGCCACGAGGAGGCTGTGATAGTTGTATCTTCAGTCCCTACAGCAAGACAAACATGTCAGACTAACTCAAAGTGGTCTGAGGCCATCCCAGGTACTCAGGGCCCATCAGTACTCAGGCTCCCATACCAAGGCAGGCTGGAGTTTCCTCACTTCCGCACCTTCTGCCTGGATTCAACCCAGGCCTGGTGCCCTGGTCCCAAAGCAGACTGTGAATTCCTAAACATGGGCATATGTGATACGTGTTTCTGATTTGCCAAACTCAGCCTAGATCCCGTATGTAAGCAGAGCTCAGTAATAGGAGCTGTGAAAATCACCTTGATGAGGTCAGATAATTGTGGGCCAGGTGCTAAGCCAAGTCAGGAGCTCAATGTCCACACTACTCACTAGGTCAATTCTGGGGCTTCTATTTCCCCCAGCAAAGGAGGCTTAGCGTAGAGCCTTCAGTGCTTCAGTGCTGCCTCCTCCAGCTCTTCTCGGCTACCCTACTTTTGGGGTGCCAGCCTGGAAGACCTCCTGCTCACTCGGGCCTCCAAGTCTTCACTCAGGTTCATTGCCTGCCTTCTTTGCTGTGTCCTGCCTTTGTCAGGTGACTAAAACGTACCTACCCTGAAGGAATCAGCTCAGCTGTCATGTTGTATTGAAAGAGTGGATCCATGCCCACTGGATCTAAGTCCTGTGTGTTCTGGACTTGGCCCTATCCTAATGTTTTCCCCTTTGAGCTTCCTGTGTTGTCTGCCCACCTCAACCCTGAGCTCCCCCAGGGAATGGACTCTGTGTTCATCTCTGAATTTCTATCACCCCGCATACAGGCCGACAGACATTAGGAGCTGAGTTCATGTTTTCTGGAAGAATGAACTCTGTTTTAAAACAATTTTGTGTTTAGAACTGAATGGCTGAATATGGCTGGGAGAAGATCCAAGCTAAATACCAGCATGGTGATTCTAACTTTAGAATCATGACCACTAGCCTCCAGGAGACCTTTAAATATGCCTGAGATCTTCTAAATCTCCCCGTGCACTTCCTCCTCCTACGTTCTCAGATGACTCTCAGACAATGAGGCTGCTTCTTGTTTCCTGAGAAGGGAGACGCCATCAGTGGAGAACTTTGCTTTTCTAACTTTGCTTTCTCGAAAACTACCGAATAGAATAGTTGCCTTCCATTTTTTAAAAATGACAGTTTTGTTTTTTCTCCTATGTATGTCTAACTCTGTTTGTCTCCTAGATCCCAGACATTCTTGCTTTCTCAAAGTACATTGCTCTTCCAGTTGTCACCTCTATCTTCCTCATCATGAAATTATTTCTCTCTGCAGATCATTTCCATTGGCTTGAAAATACATACATACATCTTCGCTCTCGGAAAAAAAAAAAAATCCTATGAAATGACATCCTCCAACCACCCTTCCAGCTCTTCTTCTGGAGAGTCATCTATGATTACTGCCTCCATTACCCTCTTCCCATTTCTCAGAAACCTGGCTTACTCCAGTTTTCATCCCACTGCTGATCTGAAGCAACTTTCATCAAGGTCATTAATGATCTCCCAAATACAGTGGCCAATCCTCGGTCTTCACATCCCCCCGACCAGTAGCATTTGACAAGCCAACCACTCTCCTAGATGCCCTTCCTTCATTTGGTTTGCAGAAATTGCTCTTGCTCAGTCCTCCTCCCACCTTGGAGGATCTCCTTATTCATTTCCTTTCCTAGTTCTTTTTTCTGTTCTCAGACTCTGAATTTTGGAATCTTCCAGGGATCAGACCACAGATCCCTTATCTTCTGGGTTGCAGGACTTTTGCCACAATCTCATCATGTCAGTTGTCCGTAGATGCAGCCATACATTGATGACCACAGTGGGACACCCCAGCCCTGACCCACCCCATCCACTCCTGGCAATCACCCACCTGACCACTTCATTTGGATGGCTAATAGATCTTCACACTAAAAATGTTCAAACTTGAGCTCTTAAATCACTAACCCCTAAATCATGCCTGCTCTTCCTTTAGTTCTCCCATCTCAGTCAAACACTGCTCTATTCTTTGAGATGTTGTAGCCAAGAGCCTTGAAATCGCTACTGACTTCTCTCTTTCTTATGTATCACACATACAAATTTCAGCATTTCCTATCTCTTTCTATATCAAGATACATCTAGAATCAGATCACTTATCATGACCTTCACTCTGCATCTTATCTGGACACTGAGATAGTCTCTCTAAGAAACTCCTTGCTTCCACCTTTAACCCCTACAGCTATTCCCTGGGGAGGTCAAGCAGAGTGATCTTTAAAAATCTATGCCAGATCATGTCACCTCATCATTCAAAGCCCTCCAATGACTTCTTGACTCCAAAGTCAAAGGGAGCATCCAAAGTCCTCACATGGCCTGAAAGGTCCCATGTTATGTGGACCCCAATATATCTACTCTCACCATACCAGCCTCCCTGCCTTCCCACCTCAGGGTTTCTGTAGTTTTTTATTAACCTTATCCTGGTTTACTCTTCCCTCAGATTTGTAATTGGCTCACTCTCTCAGGGTCTGAGTCGAATCAAATGTTACCTTCTCCATGATGCCTTTGTTGACAATCTTTCACAAAATACAACACCCCTTAAATTATATGAAAAAAATACAAAAACACATCACAACTTGACATATATGGCTGCTTAATGTTAGTTACCCTCCTAGAATGGGACTTGGCTATTTGTTTTGTTGCTATACCACCAGTGCTTACAACTTGAGTGACCAATCACCCCAGTTTGCTTGGGAACTAGAGATTTCCTGGATGCAAGACTTTCAGTGTTAGAACCAGAAAAGTTCTAGCCAAACTGGGATAATATGCCCCCTACCTACAATAGTGCCCAGCTCATGGTAAACACTCCAATGAACATAGATTATATGTATGAATCATATATTAATGAGTTGGCCTTTTTCTTGCCTTTAAAACATCTAGTTTGGATATTCTGTTGGAAAAGTCTTCATCTTGGGTTGACTAGTCTCCCTTCAGGATAACTGTGAGTCAATCATCTGCAGAGAAGCAGGCCTAGTGATAGTTTGAGGTGCTTGAACCATAGAACTGTGGCCCTGAGCCAGGAGGCACAGCACAAAGCTACATGGCTTCGGGCTGCCCAGGAACAGATTGCCAAGGAGTCTGGGAATCAGATCTAGTTCTTTAGGCTCAATCCGCAGGGTGCTGAAACTTCATGATACAGGTTTTTTGTGGGTGCAGTGGAAATCAGCATCCACCAATTAAGAGAATTCTCCTGGGATACAGTTGTTGTCTGCTCCCCTGGCTCCTGTGTCCCTGCCACTCCATGGGAGTCCTGCCAGCCAGCAAGACCTCCATGCCAAGAACATGGCTAGCTCCCAGCTCTCAACACCTGCAAATATTTGCTGTCACAAATCAAGATAAAAGCAGGATGCACCATTAACCTTTAATATATCAGTGCTGGGGTTCTTAATCCATTATGAAGCTGTCACAAATGTGTCTGAAATGCAAATCAGGGCAGCAGCCCTTGGGGAGGCTGTGAAGGTGCCTTCTTCCCCTTTTGGCACAGCCAGCATCACCCTGTACTCCAGAGAAACAGCCTGAGCCTCTTCTCTCCCTGCTAATACTATCTTTCCTTCCCTCTTCTTCTTTTCAAATGTCTGCCTGAACCCTCTAGTGTGTCATCTTCCCCAGCAGTCACTTGATATGCCAGAAGAAAGATACAATGAGACTAACTTCCAGACCCTGTGCTAACACTTGCTTTATACTGTTTCATTGAACCTTGGCAATAGCCCTTTCATAAAGTTATTATTGCTAGCCCCCTCATTTTACAGATTAAAAATCAAGGCTTCAGGAGATTAAGGAATTTATGGAAGGTCACAGAAGCAGCAAGTACAAGAGCTGTCTTCACACTCAAGACTGCTTGGTACAAAAACCTGTCCATATTAGTATCATCCTATGGTGATATTAAGTAGCTCATAGCTAAGTGAGGAGCGTGAACAGGCACATGGACCATTAGAAACATCATGCAAAACAGTGCTAGAATGAAGCATAGAGTCATGGGAACATGAAGTTGAACTTGTCCCAGCTTAGCAGACAAGGAACTAGGGCTGTGGGCAAAGAGGGAGGGTTCATGGGAAGGGTGAGGCCAAGGCTGAGACTTAAGGAGAAACAGGAAATGGACATGTAGAAGAGATAACTAAAAAATGTTCTGTGCAAAGATAACATTGCATTGTTTAAATCATGGATGTGTGTGAGAAAGAGAAATCTTCTGGGAACTAGTAATAGTTTACTAGGAGACAGCAGAAATGGTATATTACTAAGCACTAAGAACAGGATTGCAGGACAGTTGTCCATAAAATACTTAGAGGATTGTTATAATGGAATTTTTGTGGAAGTGCAAAGATAATGGAAAAATGATAAGCTATCGATGTTCCCTAGACAATTATGGGGCCAGAGAATGTGTGAGCTGAGTGGGTGGAGACATCCTATACTGTGGACAGTGAGGAAGCCACTGCAGAAAGTATGCCACACATATTTTAGAATGCAGAGCTGAGAAGCAGCTGTGAGTCCATGTGCTTGCACATATGTGTGCATGCATAAATGTGCACACCTGTTCAGGCCTGGGTGTGTTCATGTAAGAATGTATACTCAAGGGCCCCAGGGCAGGAAGAAGAGAAGAAAGATGGAAGAGAGTGTTGCTGGAGGGCCAGGACAATTGGATAGAGGTATGCCATTTGCTATGACTAACTTTAAAATAAAGGAGTGGTTGTGAGTTCCTCAGTGGTTGGATGGGGACCCCAGAGGAGGTGGATTCATGTGGCAGAGAGCCCAACCAAAGCAGCTGGTGAAGGGATCACAGCACACAAGACATCTGCCTGCCTGAGCTTGTTTATGGATCTGAGCAGTCAGTATTCATGGTGCAAGAAAACAGACTGAGGCTCTTCCCTTGTGGGACAGCTGGAGGGAAAATACGAGCACACATGGGCCAGTGATTGAACAATGCAAAACCAGCTGTAATTAAATGTGACGCTACAAGATCTAGCTGTTTCGAATCAGTTTGCAGAAAAATCACATTAACAAGGATACAGACTCTGATGGGAAGTTTAGGAAAGGGAATTGGGAGGAGAAGTTGTGCTCTATCATTGATGAGTCTTGTCTGAGTTCAGAGAATGGGAGGATTCCTACTCTGTGCCATGTGCTGTTACACAGGCTAGCACATTTCATTCTCAGAACCACCCTCTGTGGTAAGCTATTCTTCCCACCTTATGGATAAGGAAATTATGAAGTTTTTGAAGCTGGTCCATGCCAAAGCCAAGTTGAGCTTGTTGAGCTGTTGATGCTAAGCTGTTCCAGGCCTGGATCTCCTAGATGCCTTAGCTATCTTCCCAAACCAGCTCCAATTAAGGATGATGTCCATGCCATGGAACGTTCGGTTACAACTTTTTTTTATCTTGGACACTATTTCTCTTGTGGCACCATTAGCAATGCCAGGTGCCAGTCACAGCACCCCAAGAGCTCCACATGCCAAATAACCTTGACCTGGCATGCTCTCTGGCCAGTGACAGAGACTATCTGCTGCAGGTACCTGCACTCCCCAGGGGGGCATCAATGGGAGCCTGCCTATGCCCCAATCAGGACCAGGATACTGGCAGGATAGAGCATGGTGCTGTTTTTTGTTCTTTGAAGTAATTATTCATCCCATTGACTTTTTAGGGTTTGGGCAAGACACTCAGGATAACTCTGCCAGTATCCAACAGTGTTTGTCCAGTTGGAGCAAAACATCCCACTACAGAACACTAGATACACCACCATGGAAAGGTTGTTGGAAAGTACACAGACGGACAAAAACATCTGGGGATATCCAAACATATCCAGACCTGGTGCCAGTCCCTCTTTCATGGGATCCTTGTGACAGCCCTGGGAGAACAGTTCTAATTCTTAGGACCCTGGGAGGTAAGGTGGATTCCCCAGAGAATTAGAGACTCATATCAATTTATGCAGGACCCTACAGCTGGTCATGAGCAGAGATGATCACATATGCTAGGCTGTTCTGGCTGAAGTCTGGTTCTAAATATCAAACCTCTTAAGCAGAGAAAACAAGGGAAGCAACACATTGCAGTACAGGCGCTATCTCACCAGGAGTCCAGGGCCTGGATTCTGGACCCTGCCTAGGGAACATGGCATTTCCTTGCTCTTAGGAGTACTCATGCTGGAGTGGCAGGGCAGGGAAGCGGTTCAGAACCTGGGCAATGAAGTCAGAGTGTGTTTTCAAATATCACTCTACATCTTGCTAGCTCTGTGGCTGTGGATAAGCTATCTAACCTCTCTGTGCTTCAGTGTTCTCATCTATGCAACAGGAATATTCATGGATTGAGTGAATTCAGGCAGAGCACTGAGCATGGTGCCAGTCTGTGGGAAGCATCTAGTAAGTGTTAGCTATCGTTACGAGCTTCAGTTTCCCCAACGATTACATGAGGGAATGATGCTATGCCAGTGCTTGTAAACTGCCAGCCTGCATGCCCAGTCCAGAAGTGGCTGGTTTGGCTAGCATGCTCTTTGCCTGCTTTGAATCTGCATTTTTTTTTAGCCTGGGTCTGTGATTTTTGGGTCATCACAGGCTCAGCACTCTGGTCTTAGACCGACATTTACATTCTCTGCTTAGCCCTGTAAACACTGCGATGGAAACCCACTGAACAAGATGATCCATCAGGCCTTTTCCTGCTGTGATATTTCATGATTCTATGGCCTGGGCTGGAACTAAGAGACTTATCTTGTTTAGGATTCTCTCTTCCAGAAAAGCAGCATCATGGGCTTTTTTCTCTGAAACATAGCTGTTTTCTCTGAAAACTAGAATCTCATTTTGCAGTGTCTGTTGGGACTCAGAGCTACCACGGGGAGGATCTCACAGAGAACAGACCTCTAGTGATTAAAATGTAGTGTGCTCAGACGCCAGCAGCTTTGCCTCTGCAGGGTGCTGGAAGCCACCTCCTCAGAAGCAGGGACCCAGGGAGTTTGTCCCCAAGTCACACCAAGGCTACAGCCACACTGCGCCCAATGGGGCAAAGCAAATCAACCACCTTCAAAGGCACCAGCTCAGGTCATTGTGGTCTCTTCTGACTCTTAAGAACATTATAGGTCCCCGTAGTGCCTCAGAATGAAAGGTAATGCACAAAATTTAGCCACAAACCCAAAGCAAAGCCAATGTCTTCCTCTCTGGGAGAAGAGAGACTTCCAGCAGGAAGAGCCAAAGATGAATTTTGGGTGGAAGCTGCTTGCCATGCTTCAAGAGAAATGAGCATTCCAAGGGAACCCTCACCATTCCAAGATGGTGCTCTCTTTGCCTGCTGTCTCTCTAGACTACCATGTCTGCCAAAAACAAGGTTCTCCCTGGAATGGTTTCCTTCTGCCATGTTCACAGGGCATCCAGGCCAGGTAGGAGGAACACTGCCTCCTGTGTTTCCTGGATTCAGAGCCAGGCACACCAGGACCAGGCTGTACCTGAATTTTTGCACTGAAATCCCAGGAGTCACTCAGCAGATGTTGCATCCTGATTTGTTTGAGTGGATGAATGAGGTATAAGACACACATCTCACTGCCTCATCTGTGTTTTACTCTCCTTTCTCCTATTCCAGAGACAGTAGTCAGGTCAACAAACAGGGATAACTAAAGGTCTCTGTAAAGGTATTTCTGATGTTCCTTCATGGGTTTGGCTAAACAGTCTGGAAAAGTAAAAGCAAAAGAACCAGAGGGTGCTTGGCTTGAGGAGACCCCCACGTAGGAGAGGGTTCCAATGCCAGGATGGGGGGCTTCAGGGACCACATGACTGCAGTGAAGGGAGCCGCTGGGCCAGCAAGGCGGCTGCAAGTGGAGCCATCTCAGGTGAACCCCAAGTCCCTCTGTCCTGTACACTGGATCCCCAGCTCCCTCCATAATACTTCTCCCCACCCACAAGGCCATTGCCAACCAGAGACAGGCTCCCTTCTCCTTCCAAACCATAGGGCTCCTCTCCCAGGGAAGAAACCGTGTTCCCCCATGCCTGAACTGAGCCCTGTATGACATTTTTCCTGATGCCAGGGCCTAATGGGTTACGTGGCCTACCAGAAGAGAGTTGCACTGTATCATAGGAAGCACCACATCTGCCACGCCACTGTGACAAGGTTCTCTGTGGGACGCTGGGATGGATTCTGACCATGAAGCTGTCTGGATAAGCCTTTCATGGGTCCCCACTCTCTTCAGGAGGAAGGGACCCCTCCAGATCTGACTCTTTAGGCCTGAAGGATTTGTCCCACTTAGTCCTCCAGCAGCTACTCCTATAGTTTATGTTCTGTCCCGTGCAAGATTTTGTTTCCCAAGCCCACAGTGCTCTCTCCTGCCTCTAGTCCTTCTCATATGCCACATGGAACAGTTCTCCTTTCTAAACATGCAGACAACTCCTCATTCCACATCTTGGGGAACATATCACTACCTTCAAAATTCTGTTCAAGATATTTCCCCTGTGATGGGTTGGAATGCATCCCCCCAAAGTAAATATGTGGCATCCTAACCCCTAGTACCTACAAATTTGATCTCACTTGGGGAGTCCTTATCAGAGGTCATCAAGTTAAATGAGGTCATTAGAGTGGCCCTACTCTGATACCACTAGTGTCCTTATAAAAAGGAGAAATTTCTACACAGATACCTACACAGGCAGAATGCCACGTGTAAAATGAAGGCAGAGAGCAGGGTAATGCATCTACAAGCCAAAGAACACCAAAATTGCCAGCCACCGTCAAATGCTGGGGGAGAGGTGAGAACAAATTCTCCCTCACAGCCCTCAGAAGAAATCAGCTCTGCCCACATTTTGATCTTAGACTTTCAGCCTCCAGAACTGTGAGACAATAAATAAATTTGTCCTTCTCTACTGGACAAATATACTCCAGTTTTCTTTCCACATAAGCAAACCCCAGCAGCCCCAGGGTCACACCTGGACAGTGACTAGCCCACCACACATGTTTACAGCTGTGGGGTTCAGGATGAAGGGCGTCAACCTACAGATCCAAAGTCCTCTAAAGAGCTACGCTTGTCCACCCTCCCAGGTTTCCCTCCTTCTTCCCATGATCCTAAAGGGTTAATATGATAATTAACGCATGGGATCCTAATTCTTATGATATTAATCAAACTGAAAACTGCAGATGGTGTTTAATAACTTAGTATCAGCAGGTTCCAGGCACTTTAGCTAAACCAAGTTTGTGATACTTTGTTCACAGTACCCCTAAGAAACTAATACAGCCCCCATGTGCCCTGACAATCACAGAAACTTCCCTAATCATGGTACTCATCTTGCTGTGCTGTACTGAGTCACTTCTCTGCCTGCTCCTCTGAATTGCCAACTGCCACTCCATGAAGGTGGAGAACATGATTTCTCATCCACTTTTTATCTCCAGAGCCTGACACAATGTCAGGTGAATGATAGGAGCAAATGATCTCTTTATTGTAGAAATATAACAATGAATGAGTGAATAAACAAATAGGATGATTTCTGATCATAGACAACTGTTGCAACGTGGTCATTATGTTGGTTACAAGATAATGTTACCATAGCACTGTTACTCCACCAATATCCAGCTTAATCCAGGTATTGAATGTGTTCCATACTGCCTGCTGGATGAATAAATGAATAGATGAGTCAATTAACCTGTAAAAAGAGACACCTCCCAGAGTATAAAAGGCACAGTGTCCTCTCCAGCATGACTTCATTCCTGGCGTCATGTTTCTTGAGAGGAACCTTGCCATATGGAATAGTCACTCAGTGTTGATGTGCAGCAGAGCATGGCATGAAGGCACTGAGAGGCCCAGGAGGGAGCTCTTGACTGGGAGTCACAAGATCACCCTCCTTGTGCAATTAGTCTGACAGTCAACATGTGAGAGCCTCCAGTAAGAAGAGTCATGCTTTTAAAAGAATGCCTACTATGTGTCAAGCTCTGGGTAGAATCCTCATGAAACCCATGAAGGGCAAGTATGAACATCTCCACTTTCCAATGAGGAACCCAGGCATATGAGATAGGTGACTTGTCTGTGGTCCTGTAGCCAGTAAGGGGTAGCAAAGATTTCTACCTCAAAAATGCTCTTCCCTTGGAATCAGAGCATTACTTTGAGACTAACCTTACATCTCAGACTTTTCCATCTCTGTTTCCAGTTTTTTATCTTTTGTAATGTCTGAATGTATTTACGTCTTATTATCCTGCATGGTTTGAAGAAGCATTGTCAACGTATCAGCCAACAATAGCTGTGCTTGGAGAACACAAGCAATGAGCTCAGTCTCTTCGCTGACAGCCGAGCTTGAAGCCACAGGCATGGGTACCTTGGAGGTGGCAGTGGCAGCAATATTAGAATCTGAGGTTTCATTTCCCACAAAGGAAATGAAATCCAGGAGGGCACAATAGGTCCCCTCTCCACTTGAAGTCTTTCCTTTCAACTTTTCAACAGGAATGTTTTATTAAGTGATGTATGTTAATGTAAAGCATTGGATTTGATTCAAATAAGCTTACATTTGAATTCAAGTTTTGGTTCACACTAGGTATGCGGACTGTTTTCTGCCTTGGTTTCCTCATAAGCAATCAGAGCTTAATGTGGTAAAAATTAAATGATGTAATTTTTGGAAAGCACTTAGGCAGTTTCTAGTACAGAATATATTGTATAACACAGTATATATTCACATACAGACTACATAGTATACACTGTATATTAAAATGAAAGTAATTCCTCAACAAATGATATGTCATTATTAGAACTACCATTATTAGTGCTACTGTTGTTGTTGAAGTAATTTCCCTTACAGAGCTGGGAAACCAGGTGTGACTGATATTTAAGTAGACTCCTTCTCTACTGGACAAATATACTCCAGTTTTCTTTCCACACAAGCAAACCCCAGCAGCCCCAGGGTCACACCTGGACAGTGACTAGCCCACCACACATGTTTACAGCTGTGGGGTTCAGGATGAAGGGTGTCAACCTACAGATCCAAAGTCCTCTAAAGAGCTACGCTTGTCCACCCTCCCACGTTTCCCTCCTTCTTCCCATGATCTTAAAGGGTTAACATGATAATTAAAGCATGGGATCCTAATTCCTATTATATTAATTAAACTGAAAACTGCAGATGGTGTTTAATAACAACTTAGTCCCAGCAGGTTCCAGGCACTTTACCTAAATCAAACGTATCATAAAACTGGCATGAGACTCAGAGTCTAGCCCTGCCACATCTGGCCAGGGACACATGTTTTCACTTAGAGCAAAAGCAACACACCATCTCTATTACTTATGCAGATATGGTCTTAAATTGCTTGACAGTCTGATTCCACCCTACCATCTTCTGGAGCCAAAAATAAAGGAGTATTGATTGCAAAGATTAATAACAGAGCTTAAGGAGGAAAATGGTTCAAAACACCTTTTTTCTCTCCCTTCGTGATATAAACGCCTGCCACCCCTGCAACCTAATTTTGTCACCCAGCGCACGGGAGTGTATTAATTAAAGTGACACCAAGGACAGGAAAATCTGAGCTCTTGGGGTGATGACTGGAAATACATAAATATGCATCTCCAAGCTGTCTCGGGAAGGGAGGCACGTTGCCAGGCAAGATCAGCATAATTCCACCAAAGGGAGGGTGGACAGGAGTGTGCACAGCTCACCGCTGGAGGTCAAGGCTCTTTTCTGGCAAATGTCTCCTAAACCCAAAGAAAGAAACTAGACAAAGAGCAAATATGTGATTTTTCTACCTTGTCTCTAAAGAACTACACCATCACTTTTGTAAACGTCCTCTGATATGGTCTGGAGGGAGCTAATACAGAATGTATATTTATTATGCACTAAATTTCCAGACTATACTGACAGAGATAGAGTGGTGCCATTTTATAGGCAAGGACACTGAAGCCCAGCATGGTTAGTCAATGTCTCAGCCAGCATTGAATACCAGATTTGACAAAACCACACCCCTACACTGATCTGCTGAAACAGAAGGCATGAAAGAACAGGGTAGAATGAACAGGTGTTTCCCAGGGGGCCAGCCCTAGAACACTTCTCCTGGTGGGTATGGATAGGAACCTCCCTCCAGGGTCAGCACATCCTTTGAAAGGGGCATTTCTTGCTACCATCCCTCCCACCAGCAGAGGGTGCACTGGGACTTTGATGCCTCTCCCCACTGGGGGCAGGTACCTGCAACCTTGGGCGGAGAAGTAAGAGATTTAGTTGAGGTTGGCTTGGAAGGCATGAGGGGATGGGGGATGATTTTAGAGGTGCTCATTTACATTTTTTATTTAGGTGAACTTCATTGTAGTCAATAAACCAGTTTCAACAGCCAACTGTACTTTGTGACTGATTTCGGTTACTACAGAGGACGTGACCTCAGCTCATCCCGAGCTTCCCCACTGTCATTACCTGTTGGGCATCTCCACCTGGATATCTATGCACATCTAACACTTACCTGGTCTCAACTGGACCTTGTTCTGCCTACCCAAGCCAGCTCCTCCCCTGTACGGCTCATGTTAGGTGCAGGTGCCCCCATCTACCCAGGTCTCGCACTAACACCTGGGCTGCCTTGCCCCTTACTCTGGCCTTTCTCCCACCTGTCATATTCCAACAGGCCTGACCGAGTTGAGCCCCACAATATTTCTCAGATCTCCCTACTCCTCCAACATCAGTGCTACTTCTGTAGTTGAGGAAATGCGGAGAACATTCATTAGGCTGTAACGAGAGGGAACTAAGCAGAGGCAGAGAGGAGCAGACACATAGAAGAGAACCCAGGATCAATGATAACAGCAAAGTAGTGAAGACCTTGCTCTCTGTGGTTATGTGATTGGCATGACTGTCTCCAGTGTAAATCTGCACCCACATCTAGCACATGGGAAGCCCGTCTATTCTTCATCTGCTGTTCTTCCTGGGAAAAATTTCCCCTGCATCCTCTGGGACTCCCAGGTAGAGGCAGGCATTCTGGTATGTAGCAACTCTTTCTAGAATCACACACACACAAACACGCACACAGACAGAAAGAGAGAGGGGGGGAAGAGAGAGAAAGAGAGAGAGAGAATGTTTTTTATCTGTTAGCCTACTCCCCTAGTAGGCTGTTTTTTTAAAAAAAGGATAAAGACAAACAATAGAAGATTATTAGTGAGTTCTTACTATGTATAGGGCAGTGTTCTGAGTATTTACAGAACAACCCTTTTAGGTTGGCCCTATTAGTATTCTTAGTCTACAGAAGAGGAATCTGGAGTCCAGAAGGTTAATCAGCTTGCCCAAAGTCACACGTCCATTCAATATCATATCCAGGATGTGAGCTCAGGCTGTCTGGCTCCCGTACATGGACTCCTAACCATGCTCCTGCACTTTAAGTTCATGAAGACATGCAACAGGTCTAGCTTCTTCCCCAGTGTGCCCCCAGAACTGAGCACAGCCCCTAGCACATGGTAGGTGGTCAACAAAAACTTTGTGAGTGAATGAGTGGATGAATCTAGTCTGTTTGTGTGTATTATTGCTGTAAACCCTGACAACTGGTCTAGTAGTATTCTGTTCCCAGCTGTCTGACTAGGCTTCCCCGCTCTGCAGGAAATGACAACTCCCCTTGCCCTCCATTTCCATGAATTCATGCTGAGCCAGTGCTCTTCCTGGAGGGCACCCACCATTCCCCATCCCTAAGCCCCAGGCAAAGGCCAGCCATGCAGAATCACATACCATCTCACCTGCTGAGTTATCCCCGTTTTCCGAGGAAAATCCCCGGCTAACCTGCTGTGTATTATGACTGTTGTTATTATGAGATAAGGTGTATTAGTCATGTGAGGGCATCAGCACGCACATTCCACAACCTGTCAGACACAGGAGACTGGGGATGCTTCCATAGGGAGGCTCAGAGAGGGATCCCAGGGAAGGAAATGCAGCCTCAGTCTGGCCCTTCCTGGCCAAAAACAGAAACCAGAGTAAAAGAAAGAAATGCACATAGACAACAGGCAGATTCATTCCGTATGTGAGCAGTGGAGCATGTGCCTCTGACTGTGTGTGTGTGTGTGTGTGTGTGTGTGTGTGTGTGGTTAGCTACTCCTGAGTGGGCATCTGTGGGCTGATGTGTGTCTTCTCTGTGTGGAGCTCTGAAGTGGGAGCAGGAAAATGTGCCTGTTCTTGACTCCAGATCAAATTTGTCCTGCTTTTCTTAGTGTGTGGAGCCAAGAGAAGCCACTTCTGAGATGTTCTTTAGACGCTACTGTTTAAGGTGAGAGTTTGAACTAAGTTGTCAATAAGCTCACAAACTGTCAGAGCAGGAGGCAAGTTTAGAAATCTTCTCATAAAATCCCCTCATTTTATAGACCTAGAAAATGAGACCCAGAAAGCAGTCACTTTCCAAGGACACACAGCTAATGAGTCTGCCAGGACTCTCTGTCCACACTCAGTGGACTTTGCACAATGCCTGAGGGACTGCTAGAAGACCTGCCATTGCTTAAAGGTAGAATTTATCTCACACTTCAGCAATAGCAATAAGACATTGCTTCTAAAGGCAGGTCACCAATATCCAGGCTCTACGTTGCACATCAAAAAGTCATGTTGGTTGCTGTGTTCTCAACAGCTCATGATCCTTCCTGTAAATCCTCTAAGTCAGGACAGTGGAGTGTGCTCAAGGGGTCCAGATCTCAGGAAGACAGAGAGAAAAAAAGTGACCTGCAGGACACATTGGCAACCACTGCGGACTTCCACTGTGGACTTGCACTGGCATAGTCAGGTGTTTGAAAAACATTATCCAAGTTAGAAATCCTCTTGGTTCCCACCAAAAGCAACGGCAGCAAAAGCCAAAATTGACAAATGGGATCTAATTAAACTAAAGAGCTTCTGCACAGCAAAAGAAACTACCATCAGAGTGAACAGGCAACCTACAGAATGGGAGAAAATTTTGCAATCTACTCATCAGACAAAGGGCTAATATCCAGAACCTACAAAGAAGTCAAACAAATTTACAAGAAAAAAACAAACAACCCCATCAAAAAGTGGGCAAAGGATATGAACAGACATTTCTCAAAAGAAGACATTCATACAGCCAACAGACACATGAAAAAATGCTCATCATCACTGGCCATCAGAGAAATGCAAATCAAAACCACAATGAGAT
Source organism: Papio anubis (assembly GCF_008728515.1). Lineage (NCBI taxonomy): Eukaryota > Metazoa > Chordata > Mammalia > Primates > Cercopithecidae > Papio > Papio anubis. The sequence continues at coordinate 81,990,994 of NC_044986.1, forward strand.
ACCATCTCACACCAGTTAGAATGGCGATCATTAAAAAGTCAGGAAACAACAGGTGCTGGAGAGGATGTGGAGAAATAGGAACACTTTTACACTGTTGGTGGGATTGTAAACTAGTTCAACCATGATGGAAAACAGTATGGCGATTCCTCAAGGATCTAGAACTAGAAGTACCATATGACCCAGCCATCCCATTACTGGGTATATACCCAAAGGATTAGAAATCATGCTGCTATGAAGACACATGCACACGTATGTTTATTGCGGCACTATTCACAATAGCAAAGACTTGGAATCAACCCAAATGTCCATCAGTGACAGACTGGATTAAGAAAATGTGGCACATATACACCATGGAATACTATGCAGCCATAAAAAAGGATGAGTTTGTGTCCTTTGTAGGGACATGGATGCAGCTGGAAACCATCATTCTTAGCAAACTATCGCAAGAACAGAAAACCAAACACCGCATGTTCTCACTCATAGGTGGGAACTGAACAATGAGATCACTTGGACTCGGGAAGGGGAGCATCACACACCGGGGCCTATCATGGGGAGGGGGGAGGGGGGAGGGATTGCATTGGGAGTTATACCTGATGTAAATGACGAGTTGATGGGTGCTGACGAGTTGATGGGTGCAGCACAGCAACATGGCACAAGTATACATATGTAACAAACCTCCACGTTATGCACATGTACCCTAGAACTTAAAGTATAATAATAATAAAAAATAAATAAATAAAAATAAAAATAAAAGTAATTGGAAAAAAAAAAAAAAGAAATCCTCTTGGTTCCACCAGAGGATGACACACAGGCTAATCACAGGATTCCCCACTCTAGGCCTGAGTAAGCATGTGGCCCAAATCAGGCCTGACTTGTCTTCCATGTCCAATGACTATTTTATAACCTTTACCCAAATGCAGGGCACTAGACAGTGGGACTCTGTGAGTCCACCAAGCCCACTCCAAATGGCCAGTGGGTTAAGTAGGGGTGGAGGATGGTGGCAGTTTCCTATTTATTGAGGGGCCCCACGAGCCAGGCAATGTGCAGAGCACTTTACAGAGAGCATCTCTTCACAATCACCACCTGTGGGGAAGTCAATGTTATATCACAGAGGAGCGAACTGGGAATCTGAGAGGGCTCCAAGGGCCCCTCTCGGTCATGAGGATGGGCATAAAAGGCAGATGATTTCAAATGTGGACAAGTTGGCTGGGAAAATTAAAAGCAAAATACATCTATATAGAACAGAGCTCACACTTTCTGAAGTCCCTGGCTTCTTCCTCCATACCCACACCCTCACCCTGGCTCCTGACCCATTTTTCATCCATGACTTCCTCTTGAATCTCCAGTTTGACTCCCAGCCCCACTTCTCATGACTTGCCCTGCTCTGTGGGTCCTGATTTGGCCCATCCTTAGATCAGACTGTCTAGGGAAGGACTGCTAGCTCCCATCCCCAGACGGATCTTATCCTGAGGCCCCCTTCTATGTCCTGCTCCAACTGGAAGCCGCCTTTAATACTTTCATTCCATGCAGTAACTTAGATTACTAAAATGGAAGCTCTTTCAACCAAGTTTACTGTTTAACATCTGGGCCTCGGTAACAACTGAGCACTCTCTTAGCTCAGTTGCTGATCACATCAGCAATCAGTGAATGGGACTTAGGGAAAGTAGACTACTCTGGCTTGATTCTGCTTTTTGTGCAGCATCATATTCTACTGTGTTTTGGCTTACAGTGAGGAATGCTGACACACCTGCATCGTAACAAGGTATTTTGTTTTCTTTAAAAATGTGATACAAATATGTTTTTCTAGTTAGTTTATTGAATTGTCTTTCTTGCCTTTTCTATTCAGAAATACATATTTATGATTTTTCAAAAATAGTTCATTAATAAATACATCTGGGAAATACTGAACACGACAGCCCCTCTCAGAGACTTACAGTGCATAATAACAAAGGAAAGACTGAAAAGCCCTTTAAAGAAAATTTTCAACTTTATTTCACCCAACTTTTTCCATATTCAGAAAACAGAGCTACTAGGAATCCACTTGGGAAATGATGTGTAGACGATTCAAAGACCAAAAGGCTCTGAAATGGGCACCAATGCTGAGACTTGCATTAGAAACAGAGCAATGAGGATTCTGCCTGCCCCCGAATAGGATTTCAATGGGCTTTTTAAACAAGCCCATTGTATTTCCATCTTGAATAATTAGCTGAAGGAACACTGTTTTTCAAGAAAGGGGGACTAGGGAAGAAAGATACCTCAGAAAAAGGGTCAGAAATGACATCAGAAGTTTAAAATGACACCTAGACCCAAACAAACACGAAGACAGTCTCTTTTGTCTATAGAGACAAAATTGAGGATGACTGCAAGCGTGAGAAGGACCTGAGAGTCGCTTGAAGACTCCTCATCTCAGGCCCTGCATCTTCATCTCCTGCTCATGACCAACTGGCTTCTATTCCCACCCTTCAGCCCACAGGGTCCTCCATCTTGCTGGGTCACAGACCACCACCTCTGGAAACTGCCCTGACCTACATGCCCAACTTGACAATGCTTGACAATGGTTCACCTCTTCATTTTCATTGCTTATTGCAAATTTTCCTCCCTCCGCTCTGCCTGTGCCCATCCAGTCATAGATGGTTTGCCACTACTCCCTTAACCTCTGGCCTTCTTACTTGCATAGGGTTGAGATAAGCACCTCTAGGATGCCAAAATAGAAATCTCCTGCTCTGAGAATGCCATCAGGCAATCCTCTTTTTCTAAAACCAGCTCACCTCCTGACTTCCCTATGTCCTGTGAGGACACTGCCATCCTCAATCCCCCAAATATAAAGTCTTAGGACTCTTCAATAATCCTTTTTTTTTCTACCTTTGCCTTGTTGAGTCAACAGAATTCTACTTTTCTTTTCATTTCTACTGACATTCTCTTAGCTCAGTTTCTTTCCCTGTCATCTGACTATGGTAGTACAGGCTTAACACCTTTTATTGCACTTTGTAGTTACTGTGTTTCTTACAAACTGAAGGTCTGTGGCAACCCTGTGTCAAGCAAGTCTGTCAGTGTCATTTTCCAACAGCATGTGCTCACTTCATGTCTCCATCACCTTTTGGTAATTCTCACAATATTTCAAACTTTTAAAATTATTATTATTATTATTATTATTATATGTTATAGTGATCTATGATCAGTGATTTTTGATGTTACTATTGTGATTGTTTGGGGGCCACAAACTGTGCCCATATAAAATGGTGAAGTTCATCAGTAAATGTGTGTGTTCTGACTGCTCCACTGACCAGCTGTTCCCTCATCTCTCTCTCTCTCTCTGCTCAGGCCTCCCTATTCCCCAAGACACAACACTATTGAAATTAGGCTGATTAATAATCTTAAAATGGCCTGATTGAGTGAAATAAAGAGTTTTACATCTCTCATTCTTGATGAAAATCTAGAAATGATTACACTTAGTGAGGAAGGGATGTTGAAAGCCAAGAAAGGCCTCTTAGCCAGTCAGCCAAGTTGTGAATGCACGGGAAAAGTTCTTGAAGAAAATTAAAAGTGCAACTCCAGTCAACATACAAATTATAAGAAAGCAAAACAGCCTTATTACTGATATGGAGAAAGTTTTAGTGGTCTGAATAGAAGATCAACAGGACATTCCCTTAAGCTAAAGCCTAATCCAGATCAATGTCCCAACTCTCTTCAATTTTAATGAAGGCTGAGAGAGGTGAGGAAAATGTGGAAGCTAGCAGAGATTGGTTCATGAGGTTTAAGGAATGAAGCTGTCTCCATAACATAACAGTGCAAGATGAAGTAGCAAGTGCTGATGGAGCAGCAAGTTATCCAGAAGATCTAGCTAAGATCATTGATGTAAGTGGCTATACCAAATAACTAATTTTCAGTGTGGATGAAATGGCCTTCTATTGGAGGAAAACACCATCTATAACTTTCATAGCTAGATAGAAAAAGTCAATGTCTGCCTTCAAAACTTTGAAGAGCAGGCTGATTTTCCTGTTAGAAGTTAATGTAGCTAATGACTTTATGTTGAAACTAACGCTCAGCTACCATTCTGAAAAGCCTAAGACCCTTAATAATTATGTTAAATCTACTGTTTCTGTGCTTTTTTTTTTTTTTTTTTTTTTTGATGGAGTCTCCCTCTGTGGCCACGCTGGAGTGCAGTGGCACAATCTTGGCTCACTGCAATCTCCATCTCCCGGGTTCAAGCAGTTCTCCTGCCTCAGTCTCCTAAGTAGCTGGGACTACAGGTGCATGCCACCATGCCCAGCTAAGCTTTGTATTTTCAGTTGAGATGGGGTTTCACCATGTTGGCCAGGATGATCTTGATCTCTTGATCTGCCCACCTTGGCCTCCCAAAGTGCTGGAATGACAGGCGCGAGCCACCACACCCAGCCTCTGTGCTCTCTAAAGGGAACAACAAGGCCTGTATGACAACACATCTGTTTACAGCATGGCTTACTGAATATTTTAAGCCCACTGTTGAGACCTACTGCTCTGGAAAAACAAAAAGATTCCTTTCAAAATATTATTGCTCATTGACAAAGCACCTGGCTACCCAAGAACTCTGATGAAGATGTACAAGGGGATTAATGTTGTCTTCATGTCTGTTATTACAACATCCATTCTGCAGACCATGGATCAAGGTATAATTTTGACCTTCAAGTTTTATCGTTTAAGAAATACACTTCATAAGGCAGTAGTTGCCATAGATAGTGATTCTTCTGATGGATGCAAAGTAAATTGAAACCTTCTGAAAAGGATTCACCATTCTAGGTGCCATTCAGAATACTTGGAATTCATGAAAGAAGGTCAAAATATCAACATAAACAGGAGTTTGCAAGAACTTGATTCCAATCCTGATGGATGACTTTGAGAGGTTCAAGACTTCAGTGGAGGAAGTAATTGCACATGTGGTAAAAATAGCAAGAGAACTAGAATTAGAAGGGGAGCCTGAAGATGAGACTGAATTCCTGCAATCTCATGATCAAACTTAAATGGGTGAGCATTTGTTTCTTACAGATGAGCAAAGAAAGTGGCTTCTTGAGATAGAATATATTCTTGGTGAAAATACCATGAACATTGTTGAAATGACAACAAAAGGTTTAGAACATTCCATACGTATAGTTGATGAATAAGTGGCAAGGTTTGAGAAGTGTGACTTCAATGTTCACAGAAGTTCTACTGTGAGTAAAAGGCTATCAAACAGCATGACATGCTACAGAGAATTCTTTCATGAAAAGAAGAGTCAATTGATGTGGCAAGTGGCAAGTTTCATTGTTGCCTCATTTTAAGAAACTGCCACAGCCACTCCTACCTTTAGCAACCACCACTCTGATCAGTCAGCAGCCATCGACTTCGAGGCAAATCTTCCACCAGCAAAAAGATTACAACTCACTGAAGGCTCAGATGGGGGTTAGTACTTTAAAATTTAAGGTACTTTAAAATTAAAGTATATATATTTTTAGACATAATGCTATTGAATACTTAATAGACTACAGTATAATACAAACATAACTTTTATCTGCACTGGAAAACAAAAAAATTCCTGTGACTTTATTTATTGCAGTATTCACTTTCTTGAGATGATCTGGACTTGAACAAATTCCTCTCAGATCACTCTTCTTAATTAATAGATCCATGTTTTAACCTTAGATTAAAATTAGTTTGCTCATCTTTCACTTTTTCCACCTTTCTCTACTGGACATAGTAGGTTTAGATGTGACCAGTTCAGATGCAATGTCCTTTGTGTTTCCTTCTATCCATATTTCCAACACGATGGTAAGGTTGCTTTTGTCTCTGGGCTTATTCTTTGGCTTGTGTGCTGTGACCTGCCCAAGAGTTACAAAGCTGTGGGCTCATCTGTTCTCCCTCTGTGTTCACCTAGGGCCAAAGCCTGCATATTTCTCTACTTGGTTCTAGATGTCCCATAGAAAGCCCCTCACAGAACAGGTGCCCAAGAAATGTGTGTTAAGAAGAAATCCAATGAATAAGAACAGCTTCAGCATACCCCACTGTATATATCTCAAAGTTCAAGACAGACAAATTATAAAAGTCTTCTTTCAGAGATTAATGGATTATAAAAGCTTACATTATATCTTTTGTGACATTTTAGAATATTCCAGGAATCATCACATAGATTACACTGATTGATCAAGATGACTATCCTATGAAGTCAACTGCAATTAACTATCCTCATTTGAAAGATGAGGATCTGGAGGCTCTGAGAGGTTAAGGGTTATTCAAGATCACAGAGTTAATATTTTGCGGCACCATATCACCTGTTTTTTCTGCCACACAACTTAGTACAAGAGAAGGTAAAAGTGAAAATTGCAGCCTTTTTTTTTTTTTTTTTTTTTTTGGTGTGCAGCATAAATCCATCCATAGCAGTCAAATGGATTACCTGACACTGATATGCCCAGTGTATGCTAATGAGAAGCTCAATCATTATTAATGCAAATTATAACCAAAGACTTACTAGGTCCTTTATCCCAGGAGGAGACATATGTAGGACAAATTCTGGGCATGAAGCTCAGAAATTTAGAATATCGTTCTGCTTAAACTGCTCATATATTCCATTGGAGTTTATTGGAAATTATTTTTTTAGGGCTCATTTCTGGGTTCATGTTCAGTGCACTATCAATAGCTTTACAGGTGTTTTGAAGAAGATAAGAGACCGTCCATCAGGTTCAATGCTGCTGGTTTGTGTCATTTCCTCTTAGGAAAATTGCCCAGAAAAAAAGAAACCTATTTCCAGGGAAATTTTAAAGAAATTATTCATACTCTTGAAGGGTCTAGACGATACCTAGCAATGCTGTCTACTCTGGGGCTGCACACCCGTGAGCTATGCGGCTAGAAGGGATTGATGAAGCACCTTAGGACTAGCAATAAACTCAGCATGATAAATCTAGAATGGCAGTGCTCTTCTCCTCTCCTTTCTTTTCCCTCCACCCACCACTTATTCCAGATCCTCCTAGGCTAAGGGACAATGAAGATCTCAGCCTGGGGCAAAATAATGCAGGAGGAACTTGAACCTACCACAGGGATCCAGGATAACTCCTGGTGAGAAAGGCTGCTTTCAGGAATGACAGACATCTTATGTGTATTACTTGGGGAATTCTTTGATTCAGTCCTTCAGACTATGCCTCAAGTTCCTTAAGGGAGGTATCTGAGAAAATGACAAAGCAAGCTACTTAAAATGTGTTCTCGTGTGGTGGAAAATGAGCTCGTACCTTTCTTCCCATCTTTATCTCTCTCAAACAGAGGGAGACCATAAACACAATGAGTTCGACATTCAAACTTCAGAGAGAAGAATAATGTTCTTTCAATGTCCAGCAGGGACCCTGGTATAAAAACGCCGTGCAGTCTGGTGTGACATTAACCCATATAGACTAAATTAGAGGCATCAGCTTCAGGTGTTCATGAGAAGGACAGGTTTCCTTTTTGACAGATTAGGCAAAGTCACAGGGCAGGGGCAGTGTCCATGTTGCTTTTGGTGTTCCATACACCTTGTGAGGGCTGGGACCTGCATGTGAAGCTGTAATTGGAAACTGAAGATTCAGTCAGGCCCTGGGGTCAGAATCCCCAAGGTTTTTGGCAAATTCTGCTTCCTGTCCTGTCTGTGTGACCAAGTGGTTTTCACTAAAAAGGCTGTGCAATGTCACAGGGATCACCTCCAGCAAGGAGATTTTCATGGCAGCAAAGAACATAGATATAGCTTGAGTTTCTGCTCATGGAAGGGAGGTCAGCCAGACCTGTAGTGGATACTGTTAGTGTCTCACCTTGAATCTTTTTTGGAAGGTTGAGCCTGTTCCTCCCGTGAGTCCTGGCAGCTAATGGGGCAAGAACACCGCCCTCCATGGAGGGGAGCTGCCTCCCCTGGAGATGACCCCCCTCTTATCTCTTCCACAGCCCACAGCCAACAACTGACTGACATGGGAATGTCAAAGGCAGCCTCTTTGCTTCAGGGTGGGATCAAATCTGTGGGGCCACTTGCAATCCAGAGTTCTTGTGGGATCAGGCTGGAGCTAGTTTCCACCTGACACCACATTCTTGCTTAGCACCTTTTCCCTGCCTCACTCTATTTCCCTCATTCTGCTTCTCTTGAGGTTCCCCCTCCACCCAAGAAAACATTTGTGCTAGAGTCCTCAGCTCAGGTTCTGCTTGTAGGAATCCCAACTACAGGCAAGAAAGCTTCGCAGTCAAACACACCACAATGGAGATGCAGCTTCCAATGAGCCTCTCCTAGCCCTAGAACAGCAAGGGAAGCTGGGAAGCCATGGACTTCCAAGTTGCAGAAAGCTATGAGGCACAGCACTGAGCACCTTGGAAGCACCCATTAAATCCTGGAGGTCTGACTTGATTGATAAAGCTCCATATTTTCATATGCTTGGTTCTTTGCATGTCAGCACTTCTGTTCTCCTCCAAGTCCGCAGGGACCAGTCTCTGCAAGGACAATTAATTTCACTTGCTTACCAGATTCAAGCACAATTAGTCACTGGGTTTGCTATTAGTTAATGGCAGGCAGAGCTATCAGAACCATCATTTTTATGTGTGGGGTAGTAATAAAATAAATAAGGCCTTAGGAGAAAACCTGACCCTACAGTGGCTGCTGTTTGCAGATGAGCTGAGAAATTAATTTGTCGGACCCTGTATTTGGACTGAAGATTCTAAGCTGTCTTGATGATTTGGCAATGTGTGACAGATCTCCTCCGATAAACTCAAAATGGGGCAAACTGACCCCGAAAACTGCCAGAGCCTCCTTAGTGATAAGCCTGGAATCTATTTCTAAAACAAAATCTCAAGGGCTGAAGTGTTCAACAGGGTAAGAGATAAAGTGGGATGTGGGTAGGTAAGTTTTAATTAAGACCAGGGTGTGGGTGTGAGGGCTGCTGGCAGGCCAAGAATGCCCACCCAGCCAGCATGCCTGGCACACAGTGGCCAGCAAGCAGTGGGAAAAAGGACAGGCATGAGGCATTCTTGTGATTCAGTTGAGGGGGAGGAGGGATCAGAGCTCACTGAGTTCCTGGATGCATCAATACTGGGAATTGAAAAGAAAGGAAAGAGAAACAGTAACTCACTTCAATGGAGCACCCATCACGTGCTAGATACATTCACATAATTGTCTCTATTAACCTTTTCAACAGCTTTGTGAAGAAGGGATTGATATTTCTATCCAAAAGCCAGGGGAAACAAAGCTGAGAAGACAAAAACCTACATCAGGTGAACACCCAAGCCTACATGATTTTCAGCCCACCAAGGTTGTACTCTCAATACTTTTCTGGAATCGTAGTTAGATGGGACCTTCCCTGGAGAGAATGGAGTCATAGGTTTGACTGGAGTCTCCCCTACAAAGTAGTGTTTATGGGATGAGCTGTGAGTGAAAAGAGGAGTGTTGAAGGAAAACAACCTCTAAGCACATTCACAGAAGTGAGAAGAGCATGCACAATAGGGGGAGGTAAAGAAGGACATGCTCCATTTTGTAGCCTGGTGAGATTAAAGGGAAGCGAGTTCATAGAGTGTATCTTGAGACACTAGAGACAGACATGGTGCCAGAAACTCCCCAGAAAGCACCTGCGTCTACAGAGGGGATTTAACTGGCACATGTACAGGCAGGATGCTGTATCTCATTCTTAGTAACTTGGCACTCAAAAGGCAGGAATCCTATTTCTTCACCACCAGCACTCTGCCCCCCACAACCCTCAGACTCTAAGTTGGCCAAAGCTAAGGCAAGATGTGGGGTGGGCTTCCTGGCTCCCTAAGTAGTATTTCAATTGAGGCCTCAGTTGAGCAGGAAGGTCAGGGTTCTGCTAGGAAGAAAGGGAAATGATCACCTCCCTGCTGGAAAAGGCGCCCCAGGAGAAAACCTCAACTGGGATGCTTCAGCAGAGGAGTGATTTTTTCTTGTTGATATCCTGAAGGAAAAGATCAAAGGCTGGACATAATTCGCTAATCTCTCATCCACCGGCTTCTTTCAAAGACACATTCAAAGAGAATTATAGCTCTGGGCTGTGGTTCTCTTCAGCCCTTTCTCAAGCCCTAGGAGCAGAAATTGTTAACTGGGAAGAGTGGACTCCCCAAGGTCCAATACCCAAAGATGAGGTCTAAAACTTGGCTGCTGCAATTGGTGGCCCGTGGAGAGGTCCCATTGCCTCATGTGGTCTCTGCACCGTATCTCCTGGTTCTCTTCTCTACTTGAGTCTCAACATCATTTTCTTTTTTATTTTATTTTATTTTTATTTTTATTATTATTCTTTAAGTTCTAGGGTACATGTGCATAACGTGCAGGTTTGTTACATATGTATACTTGTGCCATGTTGGTGTGCTGCACCCATCAACTCGTCAGCACCCATCAGCTCGTCATTTACATCAGGTATAACTCCCAATGCAATCCCTCCCCCCTCCTCCCTCCCCATGATAGGCCCCGGTGTGTGATGTTCCCCTTCCCGAGTCCAAGTGATCTCATTGTTCAGTTCCCACCTATGAGTGAGAACATGCGGTGTTTGGTTTTCTGTTCTTGCTATAGTTTGCTGAGAATGGTGGTTTCCAGCTGCATCCATGTTCCTACAAAGGACACAAACTCATCCTTTTTTTTCATTTTCTCTAGTCTCCTTAGAGACTTTGCCCCATCCATCAGCCCTTCTTTACTTTGCCTCTGGCTACCCTCTGTCTAAAGACATGATAAGGTCCACCTCATCCTAAAATAATTACTGTAACATCCAGATCTCCCTGGACACCTCCCTCAGCTCTGCCACCACCGCCTCTACAAGCCTCTTCTCTCCCCTTCCTCTCACCATTAAAGTTCTTGATAATAATATGCCCTCACTTCTGCAACTTTGGTTTGTACTCCTTGAAATTTAAATTACACTCTGAGTATGCAACTAAATTTTTCTCTCAATGGATAAAGGAGAGGGAACTAAACTCAGCCAAGTCCCACGCTGCTGCTTAACGTGCATCATTATAGGTAATCTACACCTGACATAAAACAGGCTCTCAAACAACACTGATGATTTAATTTGTCATTTAATCCAGTACTCTTTCTAGCTTCACATGCCCCATCACATCTAGGGATAGAACATTCTTCTGCCATAACTACCATGGCAGTAATTCTCAGTGGTGGTGGGAGGCAGAGTTTCAGAAGCCTCCAGGGAATTCTGCTTATCAACCCCAGACAGATACATCCTTGAAATACCTACTCCTTGGAACAGCACAGCATCTCAGCTCCCAGGCTCTGATCAAGCTCCCAAACCATAGATCTCTCTCATCTTCCTCTGCCATACCTTAAATGTGCCATATCTTAAAAGTCTTTGTCTGAGCCCTCCTGGTTTATCAGTCTGCAGTATATCCAATGGGAATTCATTAACTCCCACAATGAAGAGTGAATATTTTTGCAGCGGACTTTGAAGGCTCTGAGTTTATCAGCCCCGACTATTTCCCAACCAACAGGTGCGCATTTCCAGCTGTTCCTCAACCCAACCTAAATGGATCTGGGGAGGCCTGTTGGAGGAGGGAACAATTGAATTGACACTTGCAGGACAGACACAGATATCAATGCCCTGGAGAAGCAGAGGACTGGGGCTTCCAGGCAGAAGGAACAAGGATGCAGAATGTAGGATATGGAGGTAGGGAACCCTGGTCTGTTAGACAAAGTGTCTTACTGGCAGGAGAATGGAAGTGAATGAGGCAAGAATGTTTCCAGAGAAAATACCACCCTGCTAGCTGAGAAGAAGCTACAAGAAGCTAGTGATAAAATCAAGGCAGAAAGTATTTAAAAACCAACATCAGGACCCAGAACAAACCATCTGTAACAGTCAGTGGGGGGGACATTAACACACTCTAGTGCCTGCCCTGCCCTACCCCCTGCAAGATGCAGCATAACAGAATTATGCAGGCAGTGGCCATGATGGGCCTAGGCAGAGGTGGTGGCCAGTGAATTTAGGGGGTCATGGAAAGAGTCCTGAGGCCCTGGGCGGGGCATCTCAGGCTCCTATGCATGCAGCACAGTTCCACGTCAGGCCTGTGCTAACAACCTGCTTCTGCTTTAGATGCCCAAGACTTCCTCCAGCCATTCCAAGGAAGCCCTGGAGCTCCTGCAAAATACTGAAGGGTAAACATGAGTACAGAATAAGTGTGTGTGCAGTGGTAGGAGAGTGCAGATTGTGGCTGCAAACAGATCCAGAAGAGCCCAGCTTAACACCCTTTCTTCCTCTTTCCAGGTCACCTCCCACCAGTGTCCAGCTCCACCAGTAAACCCTCTGCTGCATTTCTTTCCACTGGCACTTCCTCCACTCCGGCTGCCCCTGGAGACCACACTCCAACTCCTTCCCTAGCCAGGAGTCCACATCTTCCTTCTCCAGCCTATTCACGCAGCTCATCTTCCCAAAGTGCCACATGATCATGGCCAACTCCTGATGGAAACTCTCATCCATCTGCCATTCAGCATAGAAATCCCTGACCTAAAAAATAGCAGATGCTGGTGAGGATGCAGAGGAAAGGGAATGCTTATACATCGTTGGTGGGATGTAAATTAGCACAACCCCTATGGAAAACAGAATGGAGATTTCTCAAAGAACTAAAAATAAGATTACCATTTGATCTAGCAATCCCACTATTGGGCATCTACCAAAGGAAAAGAAGTCATTATATAAAAAAGATATGCACACTCATGTTTATCACAGTACTACTCACAATAGCAAAGATACGGAACCAATCTAAATGCCCATCAACATGGGCATTATCTTTGACTAGATAAAGAAAATGTGTGGGAGCAAGATGGCCGAATAGGAACAGCTCCAGTCTCCAACTCCCAGCGCCAGCGACACAGAAGACCGGTGATTTCTGCATTTTCAACTGAGGTACTGGGTTCATCTCACTGGGGAGTGCCGGACGATCGGTGCTGGTCAGCTGCTGCAGCCCGACCAGCCAGAGCTGAAGCAGGGCGAGGCATCGCCTCACCTGGGAAGCGCAAGGGGGAAGGGAATCCCTTTTCCTAGCCAGGGGAACTGAGACACACAACACCTGGAAAATCGGGTAACTCCCACCCCAATATTGCGCTTTAAGCAAGCAGGCACACCAGGAGATCATATCCCACACCTGGCCGGGAGGGTCCCACGCCCACGGAGCCTCCCTCATTGCTAGCACAGCAGTCTGTGATCTACCGGCAAGGCAGCAGCGAGGCTGGGGGAGGGGCGCCCGCCATTGCTGAGGCTTAAGTAGGTAAACAAAGCTGCTGGGAAGCTCCAACTGGGTGGAGCTCACAGCAGCTCAAGGAAACCTGCCTGTCTCTGTAGACTCCACCTCTGGGGGCAGGGCACAGAAAACAATAACAAAGCAGCAGACACCTCTGCAGACGCAAACGACTCTGTCTGACAGCTTTGAAGAGAGCAGTGGATCCCCAACACGGAGGCTGAGATCTGAGAACGGACAGACTGCCTGCTCAAGTGGGTCCCTGACCCCTGAGTGGCCTAACTGGGAGACATCCCCCACTAGGGGCAGTCTGACACCCCACACCTCACAGGGTGGAGTATACCCCTGAGAGGAAGCTTCCAAAGCAAGAATCAGACAGGTACACTCGCTGTTCAGAAATATTCTATCTTCTGCAGCCTCTGCTGCTGATACCCAGGCAAACAGGGTCTGGAGTGGACCTCAAGCAATCTCCAACAGACCTACAGCTGAGGGTCCTGACTGTTAGAAGGAAAACTATCAAACAGGAAGGACACCTACACCAAAACCCCATCAGTACATCACCATCATCAAAGACCAGAGGCAGATAAAACCACAAAGATGGGGAAAAAGCAGGGCAGAAAAGCTGGAAATTCAAAAAATAAGAGCACATCTCCCCCGGCAAAGGAGCGCAGCTCATCGCCAGCAACGGATCAAAGCTGGACGGAAAATGACTTTGACGAGATGAGAGAAGAAGGCTTCAGTCCATCAAATTTCTCAGAGCTAAAGGAGGAATTACGTACCCAGCGCAAAGAAACTAAAAATCTTGAAAAAAAAGTGGAAGAATTGACGGCTAGACTAATTAATGCAGAGAAGGTCATAAACGAAATGAAAGAGATGAAAACCATGACACGAGAAATACGTGACAAATGCACAAGCTTCAGTAACCGACTCGATCAACTGGAAGAAAGAGTATCAGCGATTGAGGATCAAATGAATGAAATGAAGCGAGAAGAGAAACCAAAAGAAAAAAGAAGAAAAAGAAATGAACAAAGCCTGCAAGAAGTATGGCATTATGTAAAAAGACCAAATCTCCGTCTGATTGGGGTGCCTGAAAGTGAGGGGGAAAATGGAACCAAGTTGGAAAACACTCTTCAGGATATCATCCAGGAGAACTTCCCCAACCTAGTAGGGCAGGCCAACATTCAAATCCAGGAAATACAGAGAACGCCACAAAGATACTCCTCGAGAAGAGCAACTCCAAGACACATAATTGCCAGATTCACCAAAGTTGAAATGAAGGAAAAAATCTTAAGGGCAGCCAGAGAGAAAGGTCGGGTTACCCACAAAGGGAAGCCCATCAGACTCACAGCAGATCTCTCGGCAGAAACTCTCCAAGCCAGAAGAGAGTGGGGGCCAATATTCAACATTCTTAAAGAAAAGAATTTTAAACCCAGAATTTCATATCCAGCCAAACTAAGTTTCATAAGTGAAGGAGAAATAAAATCCTTTACAGATAAGCAAATGCTTAGAGATTTTGTCACCACTAGGCCTGCCTTACAAGAGACCCTGAAGGAAGCACTCAACATGGAAAGGAACAACCGGTACCAGCCATTGCAAAAACATGCCAAAATGTAAAGACCATCGAGGCTAGGAAGAAACTGCATCAACTAACGAGCAAAATAACCAGTTAATATCATAATGGCAGGATCAAGTTCACACATAACAATCTTAACCTTAAATGTAAATGGACTAAATGCTCCAATGAAAAGACACAGACTGGCAAACTGGATAAAGAGTCAAGACCCATCAGTCTGCTGTATTCAGGAGACCCATCTCACACGCAGAGACATACATAGGCTCAAAATAAAGGGATGGAGGAAGATTTACCAAGCAAATGGAGAACAAAAAAAAGCAGGGGTTGCAATCCTAGTCTCTGATAAAACAGACTTTAAACCATCAAAGATCAAAAGAGACAAAGAAGGCCATTACATAATGGTCGAGGGATCAATTCAACAGGAAGAGCTAACTATCCTAAATATATATGCACCCAATACAGGAGCACCCAGATTCATAAAGCAAGTCCTTAGAGACTTACAAAGAGACTTAGACTCCCATACAATAATAATGGGAGACTTCAACACTCCACTGTCAACATTAGACAGATCAACGAGACAGAAAGTTAACAAGGATGTCCAGGAATTGAACTCATCTCTGCAGCAAGCAGACCTAATAGACATCTATAGAACTCTCCACCCCAAATCAACAGAATATACATTCTTCTCAGCACCACATCGTACTTACTCCAAAATTGACCATATAATTGGAAGTAAAGCACTCCTCAGCAAATGTACAAGAACAGAAATTATAACAAGCTGTCTCTCAGACCACAGTGCAATCAAACTAGAACTCAGGACTAAGAAACTCAATCAAAACCGCTCAACTACATGGAAACTGAACAACCTGCTCCTGAATGACTACTGGGTACATAACGAAATGAAGGCAGAAATAAAGATGTTCTTTGAAACCAATGAGAACAAAGATACAACATACCAGAATCTCTGGGACACATTTAAAGCAGTGTGCAGAGGGAAATTTATAGCACTAAATGCCCACAAGAGAAAGCAGGAAAGATCAAAAATTGACACTCTAACATCGCAATTAAAAGAACTAGAGAAGCAAGAGCAAACACATTCCAAAGCTAGCAGAAGGCAAGAAATAACTAAGATCAGAGCAGAACTGAAGGAGATAGAGACACAAAAAACCCTCCAAAAAATCAATGAATCCAGGAGTTGGTTTTTTGAAAAGATCAACAAAATTGACAGACCACTAGCAAGACTAATAAAGAAGAAAAGAGAGAAGAATCAAATCGACGCAATTAAAAATGATAAAGGGGATATCACCACCGACCCCACAGAAATACAAACTACCATCAGAGAATACTATAAACACCTCTACGCAAATAAACTGGAAAACCTAGAAGAAATGGATAATTTCCTGGACACTTACACTCTTCCAAGACTAAACCAGGAAGAAGTTGAATCCCTGAATAGACCAATAGTAGGCTCTGAAATTGAGGCAATAATTAATAGCCTACCAACCAAAAAAAGTCCAGGACCAGATGGATTCACAGCTGAATTCTACCAGAGGTATAAGGAGGAGTTGGTACCATTCCTTCTGAAACTATTCCAATCAATAGAAAAAGAGGGAATCCTCCCTAACTCATTTTATGAGGCCAACATCATCCTGATACCAAAGCCTGGCAGAGACACAACAAAAAAAGAGAATTTTAGACCAATATCCCTGATGAACATCGATGCAAAAATCCTCAATAAAATACTGGCAAACCGGATTCAACAACACATCAAAAAGCTTATCCACCATGATCAAGTGGGCTTCATCCCTGGGATGCAAGGCTGGTTCAACATTCGCAAATCAATAAACATAATCCAGCATATAAACAGAACCAAAGAAAAGAACCACATGATTATCTCAATAGATGCAGAAAAGGCTTTTGACAAAATTCAACAGCCCTTCATGCTAAAAACGCTCAATAAATTCGGTATTGATGGAACGTACCTCAAAATCATAAGAGCTATTTATGACAAACCCACAGCCAATATCATACTGAATGGGCAAAAACTGGAAACATTCCCTTTGAAAACTGGCACAAGACAGGGATGCCCTCTCTCACCACTCCTATTCAACATAGTGTTGGAAGTTCTGGCTAGGGCAATCAGGCAAGAGAAAGAAATCAAGGGTATTCAGTTAGGAAAAGAAGAAGTCAAATTGTCCCTGTTTGCAGATGACATGATTGTATATTTAGAAAACCCCATTGTCTCGGCCCAAAATCTCCTTAAGCTGATAAGCAACTTCAGCAAAGTCTCAGGATACAAAATTAATGTGCAAAAATCACAAGCATTCTTATACACCAGTAACAGACAAACAGAGAGCCAAATCATGAATGAACTTCCATTCACAATTGCTTCAAAGAGAATCAAATACCTAGGAATCCAACTTACAAGGGATGTAAAGGACCTCTTCAAGGAGAACTATAAACCACTGCTCAGTGAAATAAAAGAGGACACAAACAAATGGAAGAACATACCATGCTCATGGATAGGAAGAATCAATATCGTGAAAATGGCCATACTGCCCAAGGTAATTTATAGATTCAATGCCATCCCCATCAAGCTACCAATGAGTTTCTTCACAGAATTGGAAAAAACTGCTTTAAAGTTCATATGGAACCAAAAAAGAGCCCGCATCTCCAAGACAATCCTAAGTCAAAAGAACAAAGCTGGAGGCATCACGCTACCTGACTTCAAACTATACTACAAGGCTACAGTAACCAAAACAGCATGGTACTGGTACCAAAACAGAGATATAGACCAATGGAACAGAACAGAGTCCTCAGAAATAATACCACACATCTACAGCCATCTGATCTTTGACAAACCTGACAGAAACAAGAAATGGGGAAAGGATTCCCTATTTAATAAATGGTGCTGGGAAAATTGGCTAGCCATAAGTAGAAAGCTGAAACTGGATCCTTTCCTTACTCCTTATACGAAAATTAATTCAAGATGGATTAGAGACTTAAATGTTAGACCTAATACCATAAAAATCCTAGAGGAAAACCTAGGTAGTACCATTCAGGACATAGGCATGGGCAAAGACTTCATGTCTAAAACACCAAAAGCAACGGCAGCAAAAGCTAAAATTGACAAATGGGATCTAATTAAACTAAAGAGCTTCTGCACAGCAAAAGAAACTACCATCAGAGTGAACAGGCAACCTACAGAATGGGAGAAAATTTTTGCAATCTACTCATCTGACAAAGGGCTAATATCCAGAACCTACAAAGAACTCCAACAAATTTACAAGAAAAAAACAAACAACCCCATCAAAAAGTGGGCAAAGGATATGAACAGACATTTCTCAAAAGAAGACATTCATACAGCCAACAGACACATGAAAAAATGCTCATCATCACTGGCCATCAGAGAAATGCAAATCAAAACCACAATGAGATACCATCTCACACCAGTTAGAATGGCGATCATTAAAAAGTCAGGAAACAACAGGTGCTGGAGAGGATGTGGAGAAATAGGAACACTTTTACACTGTTGGTGGGATTGTAAACTAGTTCAACCATTATGGAAAACAGTATGGCGATTCCTCAAGGATCTAGAACTAGATGTACCATATGACCCAGCCATCCCATTACTGGGGATATACCCAAAGGATTATAAATTATGCTGCTATAAAGACACATGCACACGTATGTTTATTGCAGCACTATTCACAATAGCAAAGACTTGGAATCAACCCAAATGTCCATCAGTGACAGATTGGATTAAGAAAATGTGGCACATATACACCATGGAATACTATGCAGCCATAAAAAAGGATGAGTTTGCGTCCTTTGTAGGGACATGGATGCAGCTGGAAACCATCATTCTTAGCAAACTATCACAAGAACAGAAAACCAAACACCGCATGTTCTCACTCATAGGTGGGAACTGAACAACGAGATCACTTGGACTCAGGAAGGGGAACATCACACACCGGGGCCTATCATGGGGAGGGGGGAGGGGGGGAGGGATTGCATTGGGAGTTATACCTGATGTAAATGACGAGTTGATGGGTGCAGCAGACTAACATGGCACAAGTATACATATGTAACAAACCTGCATGTTATGCACATGTACCCTACAACTTAAAGTATAATAATAATAAATAAATTAAAAATAAATAAATAAATAAATAAAAACTAAAAAAAAAAAAAAAAAAAAAAAGAAAATGTGTACACATACACCATGGACTACTACTCAGCCATAAAAAATAATAAAATCACTGTTGCAGCAATGTGGATGGAACTGAAGGTCATCATCCTAAGTGAAATAACTCAGAAATAGAAAGCCAAATACTACATGCTCTCACTTACAAGTGACAGCTAAATAATGTGTACACATGGGCATAGACAGTAGAATAACAGACACTGGAGACTCAGAAGGGTGGTAAGCGGGTGAGGGAGGAGAAATTACCTTATGGGTACTATGTACTGTATTTGGGTGATGATTACACTAAAAACCCAGACTTTGTCACCATATAATATATCCATGCATCAAAACTGCCCTTGTACTCCCTCAATCTATAAAAGTAAAAACTAAAAAAGAAAGAAATCCCTGATCTCATTTTGCAGGCCCTCCATGATGGGGCCCAATCTCATGTTCAAGTTGGCTCCCACCATGAGCCCTGTTCTCCACCTAATCTAAACTCGGGAAAAGGAGCTCTGAATCAGGCTCTCTGGCACCTCTTCCATGTCCAACATTGCACCAACATTTTAAAATGTATTATCTATTTTTTTCTAATTCAAACAACACCCATGAAGCAGATATTAGTATTTTTCATTTGTTTCTAGTAAAAGAACAAAGAAAAGAAATAGGTTTGGAAAACTTCAGTTTCTCAAAGTTTATTAATTTTCAAGGCTGGAACTCAGACTTTGTCGGACAGTCTCCGTGTCTTCTCATCTTTCCCATGACCCGAGGCTTCCCCAGAGTTCACTGTGGGTCCCCACCCAGGTTTACCCCACATGCACTGCCTCTTAACCTGGAATGCTCCATGCACCGTCACTTTCTAAATCTTGCACCTTCTTCACAGCCCAGCCCCTTTCTGCCACCACAGCTGAGGGTAATTATTCCCTCCACACTGCCTTCAGCCCACGCACCTGACAGATCACTCTGGGTTGTTCTGCTGGCATTTCCGCATCTCTCTCACTTCCCATATTAAACAGCAAGCTGCCTGATGGAGGGTCTTTTGCAAGGACCACAGTATACGGCCTGCTGTCCCCATACATGCTCAGCACGGTGTCTGTGCCGAGTGGATGCTCAGCTAGAGTTGAACCAATGTTGGGGTACCTCAGGCAATTTACCCAACATGTACACTCAGTTTCTTCCCCGGCATAGCATATGCACCAGCAAACACTGGGAGAGCACCTGTCTCACCCTTCATGTCTTGGAGTGTTCACTGGGTGGGGCAAGCAGCAGAGAGCAACAGATCCTGGATAATAAGAACAAGAAAGACAGACGTGCCTTCTCAGAACCAGCTGGCTTCTCTGCAGCAAGGGACAAGGGTCCCTGGGAAGGCCTTGCAGATGGAGGGAAAAGGGATGAGTCCCAAGACCAGATCTTCCAAGAGTTATCATATAACGTGAAAAGTCTCTTCATTTCCTAGATCCTATGTTTCCTTCAATGAAATGGAAAAAATTGCAATCCCCACATTCTAGAGAGTTGGGAAGATGATATGAGATTTGTTTGTAACACACTTACTACAGAGTCTAGTGCAGTGTATGCAGCAATTACGGTCTATGATTAGTAGATCTTAGACCTATTCATAGACCATATGCCTGTACAACAACAGACCCTCCAAAAATAGGTAAATACATAAATGAATAAAAAGCTCTGATTTCTGTGATGTCGTTACATCCACCATAGACAACTTTACCCTAGCAATGTGATGTCAGTGAATTGTCACCAGCCAGCAGCACACCACTGCTTGCAGATCACAAAAAATTGCCAACTCACTTTGCCACTCTCTCCACCTCCTTATAAACACAGACAAACATCTTTGGCAGGTGGGAAAATAAACTAACAGCTGCAATTTCCAACTAAGGTATAGAGAGGAGATGGAGGCCTCAGGCACCCTTCCCCAGTGGAGGCCAAGGCCTCCCACAGGCCTGCCTGCATGGCCTTAGCAACACAGCCTTGGACAGATTGAGTCCCTGTGTCTGATGTGCAGCCAAGTTCCTGGAATGTAGCCGCTTGGAAGGAATCCCAAGCCTGCCTGTTGTGAGAATCCTCTTCAGATGTGCAAGAAGATTCGCCTTCTGGCATCACTCCCCAGGGAAGATGGCATGTGGCTAGGGAGCCTTTCAGTTGTGGCCAGTTTTCACTTTCCAAGGATGTGAAGAACATCCTACCTTTCTACTTTCGTTGTTGTTTTTCAGTCAGTACTTAAGTGATACCCAATTCCCATGGTGACAGGCTGGGCTAGTAGCCCTCACACTCAGTTTACCATCACTCTCAGATACACAGAAATCATAAGAGAGCTTCCTTCTATCTCTGTCTGAAACTTATTCACCAAGAGAGACCTCGCTTTCTAGGAAGTTCTAGAGGTTTGTTATAGGCATGCAGAAAAACAAAATTTCACTGGACAAAAATGAAGGCGACCATCTCTTACAGGAGGTTTGAGGAATGTGTTAGTGTCAAAGCGAATAGGGAGAACTCCATGTCTCTCTCAACGACAATATGCCAAAACAATTGAAGAGATCTCTAGGTCTTCAGAGTGGAAATTTTTAAACTAGTGCTCTGAAAAAGAAAATAGAAAAGAATCTTCACAATACTGTTTTAGAGCTCTTAGGTTTGGCATGGCATATGAGCAGTGCCTTGAGGACTGGTGAACTGAAACGTGGCACTGTGGAACATACAGTGGTCATGAAGTCAACTTTGAAGCAAACTGTTTTTCTCCTTTCCTCATTAAAAGCAGCAGCTGTAAAGAAAATTGCCATGAAATCCTTGTAACTTTAGCCTTTCATGCTCACTGGCCATGAACTGCGTTGAAGAACTCTGATAAAATCTGACCTGAGAAAAAAATAGAAAACTTAAATAGTCCTATAACTATTAAGAAAAACTAAATCCATATTTTGAAACCTTTCTACATTGAAAACTTTTGGCCCAGATAGTTTCACTGTAGTGTTCTACCAAATATTTAGGAATGAAATATTTCCAGTCTTCAACACACTCTTACAGATAATAGACAATGAAGGTTTCCCCTGTGATGAAGAATGTCTAACTGTTCATCTATTTCCTCTCGCTGGGCACAAAGGAACACCAAATTCCGCAACCTTTCTGGCAGTTAGAGCCATGTGAGTAGATGCAAATTAATAAAATATGGGCAAAAATTATGTATAAAAATTCCAGAACGGGCCATAAAGTGTTATTTCCCCTTACGGGGGAACTTCAGAAACCATCCATTTAATATGGGAGCCTCACAATATGTACAGATTCTGGATCTCCTAGTCATTTTTATGCCAAGGGGGTGATCTAAACGACAATGGACTATGTTGCAAGCCAGAATTAATTGTGTTAAGATATTTTAGCATTTAATTGTTACCACGAAACAGCTTAGACTAACTTGACAAGTATACATGCCCCTAAAACAATGTATACCACTAGCACAATTGTCTTTTCTTTTTTTTTTTTTTTTTTTTTTGAGATGGAGTCTCGTTCTGTCGCCCGGGCTGGAGTGCAGTGGCCGGATCTCAGCTCACTGCAAGCTCCGCCTCCCGGGTTTACGCCATTCTCCTGCCTCAGCCTCCTAAGTGACTGGGACTACAGGCACTCACCACCACGCCTGGCTGATTTTTTGCATTTTTTAGTAGAGACGGGGTTTCACCGTGTTAGCCAGGATGGTCTCGATCTCCTGACCTCATGATCCGCCCATCTCGGCCTCCCAAAGTGCTGGGATTACAGGCTTGAGCCCAGCCACCACTAGCACAATTTTCATAACAAAATATGATAAAGATGATAAGAGAATGAAAAATTACCAGCCAAACTTGCTTGGAAATATAGAGATAAAAATCCTAAACAAAATATTAAGAAAATTAATATAGCAATTGTAACCTGAGCTTCTTTCAGAAATGCAAAGTTGGTTTAAAATTAGAACTATCTATGTAATTTGTTATATTCATATATCAAAGTAGAAAAAACTATAATCATCTTCACAGATATAGAAAAAGCATTTAATAAAATGTAATATTCATCTTAAGGGAAAAAGACCTTCTTAGCTTCATAGAAATGAAAGAATTTCTTAACTTAGTAACGGATATCTGTAAAACATATCAAACATCATCCTAAATGGCAAAATATTAAAAGCTTTTCCTTTGAGAGAAGAAACAAAATGCATAAGTCCGCCATACTATTTAGTTTGGGCTGCCATAATACAATATCATAGACTGGGTGGCTTAAATAACTGCAATTTATTTTCTCACAGTTCTGGAGGCTGGAAGTCAATGATCAGGGTGCTAGCCTAGTAGGCTTCTGGTGAAGGTTCACTTTAGGCTTGCAGACTGCCATATCTTCACTGTATCCCACATGAGAGAAATGTCTCTTTCGCTTCTTACAAGGCCAGTCATTTTGCATTAGGGCTCCACCCATTTGACCTCATTTAATTTCAATTACTTCCTAAAGACTCTGTCTCCAGATATTTACCACACTAGGGCTTAGGGCTTCATCAAATGAGTTTGGGGGAGAGATATAATTCAGTCTATAGCACCCATGATAGCTTTTATTCAACATTGTACTGGAGGTATTATTTTTTTCATCAAAAGGGGGATAAAATGCTAAAGATTGTAACAAGATCATGATTTTTGCAAATGATATGATTGTGTACACAGAAATTCCAAGAGAATTTATAGTTATTAAAATTAATAAGCCTATTCAGAAAAGTAACTGGATTTAAAATCAATACACAAAATTAACTGTTTTTCCATACACCAGCTATATAAATGTAAAACATAAATTAAAATTTACAAGATACCATGAAAATGTCAAGTACCTTGAAATAAATCTAACAAAAGGTGTCTATATCTTTATGGTAAAAACATGAGATAAATTAAATTGAGAAAAAGAATGCTTCAATAAATAGAGAGTCTACCATTTACATGGGTCAGAAAACTCAGTATTATAATGATGTAATTTATTTCCAAGTCAATTTGTAAATTCAATATAATGAAACTATCTACAGTAATTTTAGGTAAAACTTAAAACACTGATCCAAAAACATACATGGAAATGAAAAGATCCAAGAGTAACCAAAATTCTCTTGGAGACAAACTAGGTTGGAGACATGGATATAACAGTTACATAGATTTACTAGGAAGTTAAAGAAATTAAAATAGTTTGGTATTTTACAAACATAGATAGACCAAAGGGAAATAGTAATTCTAGAAACATGTGTATATACTTTATTTATGACAAAGACGACACTGTGCTGAAGGAAAGCAGTAATTTTCTGATAGGATAGCAATATAGTGTAAAGAAAATGTAGCAGAAATAAATATACTATTCATATTAACAACACAGATATTATGACACATAGTGATGTATTTAATAAAAATGTGCAAGACCTTTATTGAAAAACAATATAAAAGTAACTAAAGAAAAAAAACTAAACAGAAAGATAGATATACTCTGTTCATGAATAGAAAAACTCATCTCATAAAGGTGCCAATTATCCCCAAGTATATTTTGATTTTGTTTATGTGAAATATAAGAAGCTGATTTTCAAGTATATATAAAAGAATAATGCTTCAAGGAAGTTCTGGAAAATATAAAAAAGATAAGTGTGACAAGCACAAAACTATTATAGTGCACAGGGAAAAACAAATAGATGACTGGAGGAGAAAAGAAAGCCCAGGAGTCTCAGTTACATACACAGCCCACTTACGTGATTGAAGAGACACTGGAAATCAGTGGAGATTGTCAAAGCCCATAGAACTTTCCAGCACAAAAAGTAAACTTGAATGCATAAATTTTTTTTTTTTTAAAAAAGGCCAGGAATTTGGGGGAACCCAGGATAGAATGCAGATTGTCTCACAGGAATCTCACAGTAGTATAAATGAATGACGTGACCACTAAAGGGCATAGGGAAAATGACCTAACCTGTCAATTCAGAAAACAGTGTTTTGACTGGAAATTATAAGGCTAAAAAAAGAAATTCTTAATAAATATTGTTCTAGTTAGTAAATTTGATTCTCATGAAAGTAGGGGTTATTATTCTGAAATTGCTTTCCAAAGGTACTAGGGTCAAACCAGTAAGTAAATGGATGATGTATAGTTGGATCCAGGTTTCTGTCTATTGGAAAGGGAAATTGCAGAGAGGCAAGAGGAGAAAGCAAGAATGAAATATGCAGTACTGGATTAGAGTTGGAGGCAACAGTATACATTCATGTTTAGCTTGGTGAAGGTAACACATGACTGGATAAAGAAACAAGCAAGTGTGTACATGTGTACATGGGTCAAGATACATACAGCTACTTCCTAGCTCCACCCTCTGAGATGACCCCCCAGTAGCAGTGATGCCCCAGTAGCAATGAATACACCCAGAGCCCATGTCTCAGATTTATTACCATTCTTAAATTAAAAGACAAAACAAAACAAAACAAAAAAACTCCTTGGAAAGACAACACATTCTAAGGCTGGGGCAGGGAACATACAGAATGGGGGAGCATCTTGTGACAAAAAATAAGAAAATGAATACAAATAAAGGAGAAGAAAAGAATGTGATTGTGGTCAGGCACAATGGCTCACACCTATAATCTCAGCACTTTGGGAGGCCGGGGCAGATGGATCACAAGGTCAGGAGTTCAAGACCAGCCTGACCAACATGGTATAACTCCATCTCTACTAAAAAATACAATAATTAGCCGGGAGTGGTGGTGTGCACCTATAATCCCAGCTACTCAGGAGGCTGAGGAAGGAGAATTGCTTGAACCTGGAAGGCAGAGGCTGCAGTAAGCGAGATCATACCATTGCACTCCAGCCTGGGTGACAGAGTGTGACTCTGTCTCAAAAAAAAAGAAAAGAAAAGAAAAGAATGTGATTGCACCACAGGGACCCAGGAGCCAACCAATGGCCAAAGCCAAAACAATTTGAGCAACAAAATAACTATGGTACTATTGGATTATAATTTAAAGAATAAAATATTCATAAATCTATACTACTATAAATTAATGACTAAATAAATACATAAGAAGAGATAAAGCTTTCATAGAGGAGAATTTTAAATAACTTATGTAGATACTCCCTCCTCTGGGAAGTAGAACTTAATATACCTTCAACCTTGAGTGTGGACTGTGCTTCATGACATGCTACTAAAAAGCAGAATATGGGAAAGAGGTATACAAACCCTCAAATTGGAGAAACCTGGCAAAAGCCACTTTGCAGGTTTTACTTTCCTGTAAACATAGACTACTGTACTGTAAATAAAATGTTTATTTAAAAATCAGAGTGGGGCCAGGCACGGTGGCTCACACCTGTAATCCCAGCACTTTGGGAGGCTGAGGTGGCAAGATCACGAGGTCAGGAGATGGAGACTATCCTGGCTAACACGGTGAAACCCCATCTCTACTAAAAATACAAAAACTTAGCTGGGTGTGGTGGCGGGTGCCTGTAGTCCCAGTTGCTCTGGAGGTTGAGACAGGAGAATGGACTAAGTAAACCTGGGAAGTGGGAGCTGGCAGTGAGCCTAGATCGCGCCACTGTACTCCAGCCTGGGGGACAGAGAGAGACTCTGTCTCAAAAAAAAAAAAAAAAAAAAATCAGAGGGGGAAAACATGAACTATTCAATAAATGACCCTGTAAAAATATTTATCCATATAGGTTAAATGATATTCTCCAAAGTAAATTCAAGATGGATAAAAGACCTATATGTGAAAGTCAATATTGCATAATTTTTTAAATAAATCATAGACCTGGAGTTAGGGATGATATTTTTAAAAAACATGCAAATAGAACAAATGCTAAAGGGAATAATTTATAAAGTTGACTACATTAATATTAAAATCTTTTCATAATAAAGATGCTACAAAGGAAATAAAATATAAGCCACAGACTGGAAGAAAATGATTGTATACACGTAACAGATGTGTAAGATTGATAAGATTAAAGCAAATACCATAATTTACCAAAAGCAAAAAACATATGAATAGAAAATGTGCAGAAGAAGCCCAAATGGAAATAAACTTATGAAAACAATGCATAGCCTCACTTGTAGTCAGGAATCTGGAAATTAATATAGTTATAAAATAGCATGTGACACCCACCACATTTTCGAAACTGAAAGATATTAAATCATCAAATATTCACCACATTGATAAACAATGTGTACTCTCAAAAAAAAAAAAAAATGTGTACTCTCATACACAGCTACTGGCAATGTAAATTTGCAAAACCACATTAAAGAGCAATTTGGCAATATCTAACAAAATTAAATAAAAGTAAAATTATACTGATAAACCAGTGATTCTATTTCAAGGTATGCATTAGAAGGAACACATCCATGTGTTGTTCACAAGATGGTATAGGAATGCATACTGTAGCACTGTCAATATTGGCACACTGGCAAAATACTGAAACAATCCAAATGCCAGTGATGGATAGATAAACATGATATGGTTATATAGTTAAAATAAACTTTACTATATGGTATCTAAAT
This sequence comes from Papio anubis, assembly GCF_008728515.1. NCBI lineage: Eukaryota > Metazoa > Chordata > Mammalia > Primates > Cercopithecidae > Papio > Papio anubis. The sequence continues at coordinate 82,018,435 of NC_044986.1, forward strand.
AAATGGACTAGCCCTATATGTACCAAATATTGATTTTAAAAGGCAACACATAGATTTCCTACTATTTATAAATTACATACAGTTCAATACTACTTACACATATTTTGAAGATATTAAAAGATGATACATATATTAAATACATTTCTGATCTAAAATATCAAAGGTATTAAGAAATTGAAAGAAAATAAAATATTTTAAATAATCCTATATTTTATTTACAGAGGCATATTATATATGGCAAAATTTATATATGGAGAAAAACTGAAGTCATGTCAATAAATGACTGTGGATAGAAGAGAAAAAAGAGAAATGACATAAGTGCTAATGTGTATTCAATACTATCTATAAGATTTTATTTCACAACACACAATTCGAAGGAAATTGATTAACATTTCTTATACGTGGGTGGTGGGGCATAAATGTTTGTTATATTACTTTTAATTTCTTTTCATGTTTAAATGTTTTCTACGAAACATACAAAGATAGTTAAAGAGATGTGAATTATGATAAAAATACAGGTATTGAACAAGCACTGAATCCATTTACACATAGAACCTAATATTTAGCAACTCTGGATAATTATGGTTACAAAGAAGAAATATACATTCATAATTTTTGTAACGTAAATATAACACCAAACAAAAAAAAAAAGGAAAGTAATACTTAGGGAAATAGGAGGCTACTTGTACATGTGTATGATAATCTTATTTTCCACAGTGGAGATTAAAATACTTGAAGCCGATAGTTGAAAGTACTGCAACTTCTTCAGTTTTTCAGATTTGACTTTATAACTACAGAATAACTTAGGATAATTTAGGAACTAATATTTCTTGTAATAAAAAAAATTCAAGCTTCAGCAATATCTTTAGTTTTACTTCTATTCATTATTCCTCAAAGTCAAGTAAAAATAAATATAATAATTTTATTAAGAACAGGTTTATAAGATGACCCTATTTTATTCTCCAATTACCTCTCTCTATCCATCCATAAATAGGCAGAACCAGACTCCTGAAATGATTTTCTCCAAATTGAAAATATTAATTACTTGGAGAGAGGGAAAAATGTTGGTAATTGTTATTTTTAAAATTTGAATTTGTATGGTAAAAATAAAAATATTTGCAAAAAAAATGTAACCAGGACCAGGCACGGTGGATCATGCCTGTCATCCCAGCACTTTGGGAGGCTGAGGCAGGAGGGTTGCTGGAGCCCAGGAGATTGAGGCTGCAATGAGCTAAGATGGCATCATTGCACTCCAGCCTGGGTGACAGAGCAAGACTGTCTCAAACATAAAACACACACAAAAAAAGAAAAAATAGTACAATAATTATATTACAAAATATTTAAGACAATAAAGTACAACATGGCACAAACAGACCGTATGAGACAAGGGATTTTAAAGAGAACACAAATGAAATGGGAAAAGTTCAAGAACAATTAAAGGAAGAGCAGGCTTTCACCAGACCTGGAGGAAATGCGAAATTTCAAAAAATGAACAAACTGAGGAACTGAATGTGTATTTGGGGGAGAAGGACTAACCTGAAAATAACTGGCTCACCGAGAGTGAAATGACTGTGTTTAAAAGTGTGGGGAATACAGTATGTGATTTCAAATGAGGGAGTTGGATGTGATTGCTGGTATGAGAATAGTGCTGGGAAATCCCAGGAAAATGGAATTGTTCAGCCTGGTAAGTCAAAACAGATTCACAGAGGAGAGAGCATAGATTATTGAATGGAAAAGTCAAGTTTTCCAGGAAGATGAAGTGAGTAAAGTATTCCAGGATAGAAAAATAAAACAATAAATTCAAAAGCACAGAAAGGAGACAACTTGTGACTGAAACATCAGGTGAGTGAGAAGTACTGGGAACGGGGAAGCCATGAAGGCAGGCAAGGCTGTCACGTCATTGCCTTTGGTGTCTACTGTAGCAGCTTGGACTTCTTGCAGGAGATCACAACAGACTTCGTCTTGGGGAGAAAAGGGGCTGCTGGGAAATAACTTGATTAGTCTTTTAAAAAATACTCAGAAGGTATTGGGTAAATTTTTTAAAAAGAGACATGGCTGGAGTGCAGTGGCACAATCATAGCTCACTGCAGACTTGCACTCTTGGCCTCAAGTGACCCACATGCCTCAGAGCAGGAAGGAAGCTATCTAGGTATGTGAACACCTGCTTCAAAAGTGAAACAAAGAGGAGACTTTGAGGCATATTTATGAGGCGGTCTGCATCTCTAGGTGGCAAATGATGTCCTGTGGGAAACAAGGACAGCCTGGGGTTAAGGGTGAATGAGTGGCCAGGAGGATGGTGGTGCTCTTCCACTAATGAATAATGTTGGTAGAATGGTTTAGGGTTGCACTAATGAGCTCAGTGTTGAACAAGTTGAGTCTATGGACCTGGCCTGGACCAGCGCCCCAGACGTCACACCTTCAGCATTTGGTGGTAATTGAAGCCTTCGGGGTGGGTGACACTGCTCAGGAAGTACAGAGAATGGGCTAAGCAGGGAGTGGGATGTATAAGCCTGGAAATACACATCCCCTGTCCTGTACTTAAGTGGCTTATCAGGCAGCTTATCAGGTTTCATTTATCCATCTTGTTCATTTTAGTGCTTTGTTCTACCCTGTTGATATCATTTAGAATTTTGATTCTATCAGTCAACATATTAACCATACTAGGCTTTTCAGTTTAAAATGTCTCTGTCGAGCATGCACAACTCTCCCAACTTCCTAAGACGATAATCATAAAAATGATAAAATATCACACCATCATTCAAAAAATTACAACTTTGTAAAATAGCAAATGTGCCATTTCTTTATAAGCATTTTGGAACTGGTACAGATAGGCTACGAAGGAAAGAGCCAGGAACGAAAAGTCAACAAGATAAGATGTAAATGGGAATGGTTAATAGAGTGAAGAATTGCAGGGGAAAAACTGAAATTGCTCAAATGAATCCACATGGAGAGTAGGGAAAACAGGATAAATTGTAAGAAGGACACATTTCAAAAACTGGCTCTGAATCCAGAGTAAAAGAACAAAGAAATAGAAAAAAAAAAAGTGAAGATAAAAGGTCGATAGTAGAGGCTAGAGGGCAGAGCATCACCCTCAAAAAATATATAGAAGTTGCTGACATACATGCAAACAACTGTAGTAAATGTTATAAACAAAGCTATAATTAGAAAAAAAAATCATCAAATACAACAAAAACCAAAAGATAACATGACAATTGAAAGAAGTCACCACATTCCAAGGAAATCCAATGGAAAGAAACAAATATTACTTGTACCCATGCTAACAAAATCTGTCAAAAATATCCTGTAGGCATATGATTTTTAAAAGGAGGAGAAAGGACAGATTCAAAGGAAGAAAAATAACTCAGGTCATTTCTCTCCTGTGAAGTCCTACATGCTAGAGAATATAAACTTGAATTCTACCAGTCAAGTTATTCTTCATACGTAAAGAACCAGAAATGAAACAAATCTTCAGAAATGTAGGAGTTTAGAAAATAAAATATCTATGTCCTTTTGCTGAAATATCTAGTGAAAGCACAATTCAACCAATCAAGAGTTAAACTGACAGGAAGAACCTAAATGCAGAAAAGCTGTATGTAAAATGATTCTCAGATTTTCCAAAAAAGCTATCAGAAGGAACAACACCCAACTTATCAACATTGTCTTATGGAGAAAGGTTTTAATACATCGTTTCTATCTGAACTGACTATGAATTAAATCTGCAATGAAATAATATGTTAAAATATAGTCATATTTTTGTACTTTGATTTGTGCATTTTTCTTTTGCTTAGATTTGTCTTTAATGAATATGTACTTTTACAGTAATAAAATTTACATAAATATATACGTCCTTAAAATTGTATATTATCTGTGAAATTGATTAGTATGTGTTTGTTCTCTTAATCTAAGCCTGATTACTGTTGAACACAATGGTTCTAAGGTAAGCACTTTATGACATTCAACTAAGCAATAATCTGCCAAGTTAACCCAAATATATTTTATTAATGCACTAGGACAGTTTTTAACCAATTACAAATCTATTTATCCATGTACCACATTTTCTTTTTTATCCCAAGATCACTATCAAAGACCACCAAATAATGTACTGCTGAAATCAAGACATACTAGGTCTATGAATTATTCTGATTTGCCAGTCTAAAAAGTCTATCCAAAACAAAGAAAAACAAGTTGAAAGAGGTTAGCCTAACTCAAGATGATCTGTTCTTGGGGCATTGGGACCACCTTCCAGGGATCACTTTTTCCTTTCCAAGTGTTCACAGATCTTCCAAATACATCATTTGTAAATGTTGGCACAGTTGCACATCAAATTCACTGGCATATCAAACACAAAATTCAATAATTCAATGGTTTCTCAAAAAGTTAGATATATAACCATCTCTGATACTCTAATACCATTCTGATTTTCAAATATTATCAGCAGTGCAAACACACACACACACACACACACACACACACACACACATTGTTCCAGAGTCTTGGAATGGTTTTCTAATTGAATCTGGAAGCAGGCTTTTACAAGGCATTAGGGGAAAGATAGATTTATTCATTTATTGAGGACCAAGTGAATGCCAACACAATGCTGAATCATATGATGTCTAATTTAATTAATTGACATAACCCACCATTAAACTCATTAATTCTGTCTATTTTGGAGGTGAGAAAGCTAAGACTCAGATCCATAAAGTGACCATCTAAAATCACACAGCCAGCAAGCCACTGTGCTAACACAAAACAATTGAACCAATGGTTTTTATATGACAGCAGTGATTCTACTTCCCATTATTGTCTGTTAATGCCACCCAGTATTCCTTAAACACTGACCTCCTCTGCTAACGAGAGTGTAGAAAGCAATTCTGCCATAACTTTTGTTTTCTTCAGCATTTTTCACCAATTGAAGTTCATTATTTCACTTGGCCCTACTTATACACACTTTTGAGTGAATATCCCTGTTTTGTTTTATTATTCTGTGCATTACCTTCCAATTTCCATGCTTGTCTCTCATCCCTCTGATTCCCCAGCTCCTCGTAGTGAGCCCGTGGGCATCTGCCTGCTGTTCCCTCCTCACTGAGATAATTTGTGATTAGACCACTCCCGCTGCATGATTTAAAAACATTCCCCTCTTGAACCATAGCCGTGGACCTCAGAATGTTCCCTTTTCTGAAAAATTTGGAACTCTGCTTTCCTGAAGAATTAACTAACTACCAAGTTGTGCCTAACTCTGCCTTCTAGTTCGCATCTATTACAATAAATTTCAATAAGACAGTTTCTCTTTCTCCCACACTTCCCATTACTTGTATTATCAACAAATTATTTTCTCTCCCTCATTTTTAAAATGTGAACAGCTCTGCACGGCCCCAAATGCGCCATATATATTATGGCTGTTTTCCAAGACACTTGCCCTGGGCTTGTCAGAAGATAGATGGGTCCAGAGTCACTGAACACCAAAAGCAATGACCAGCTCATCTAAACTACCTTGTTTCCACCTCAGAGGTTTCTGAAGTTGGGGTCCCATTGCACACAGGGAGATTGTCACTGTAGCCCTCTCGATAGTTCTACATCACACCGTGCAATGAGCTGCCAATAGGGCAGCTTGTTCTCAGCAGCAGCTATCCTTCTTCGTGGTTTCGTCAGTAGCTCCATTTATGCAGCTTTCTCTCTACATCTATTCTTTTCTTCTCACAGCTTTCACAGTGTGTTTTCATTATTATTTGTTTACCTACTGACTCTAGGGCATCTGAGTCTCTCAAGCTCCACTGTCTGTTCATTCATGAATTTACCCAACCCTACCATGTGCTAAGCTGAGTGCCAAGCCATTTGTTTAGCACGGAGAATTATAAAATGAATGGAACACAGTTTCTACACTCAATGAAGGCATGATTTAATGAAAGACAGAACTTATAAACGAATAGTAAAAATTCAATTAAATAAGTTCAGTGATAGAAACAAAAGGGGAGGACGGGTGCAGTGGCTCATAGCTACAGCAGTCTCAGCAGTTTGGGAGGCTGAGATGGGTGGATTGCTTGACCCCAGGAGTTTGAGGCAAGTCTGGGAAACATGGCAAAATCTCATCTCTACAAAAAAATACAAAAATTAGCCAGTTGTGATGGCGTGTGCCTGTGGTCCCAGCTATGCAGGAGGGAGGCTGAGGTGGGAGAAAAGCTTGAGCCCAGGAGGCAGAGGTTGCAGTAAGCCAAGATTGTGCCACTGCACTCCAGCCTGGGTGACAGAGTGAGACCCTGTTTAAAAGAAAAAGAAAAAGAAACACAAAGAGATCAAATAAGTAATCAAATTTCAATTAAAGAAGTTATATAGGAGCTGTCATAGAAAATCATAAGAAAAATCCTGCAAGATAAATAAAACTGAACTCTGAAAATTTAAAACAATTGACTAACAAGGTACAGGAAATAACTGTACTTTGAGATATTCAACAAGGCCTAGCATTTGAGGCATCACAGAACATGCATGTAGCTGTAAAGGTAAGGCTGTAAAGGTGGCTACAATCAAGTGAAGATGCTTTGCTAAGAAAGTTGAACTTTAATCTGAACACTAGAACCACTAGAGATTAACAAGCAATGACTGACCTTATCAGAATTTATTCTACAAAGAATTTTGTACTTACAATATGGAGAAAGATTTGAGGGAGTGAAAAGAGGAGAGAAAAAGGTAAGTCAGGAGGCTGGTATAATAAACTAAGTAGTCATCAGGACATACAGACCACATGTATTTGAGAGATTTAGGGGATAGAATGGATAGACTCTATTAACAGAGTAGTTCTGGGGTGTATGGAGCAAGTGGATATTTAGAATGATTCCAGTGTCTGCCTAGTCAATAAAATATTTGGGGAGAGGGAGAGTGAGATGCATAGGTAGAACATAGAGACTTTTTGTACAGTGAAACTATTATGTATGATACCGTAAAAGTGGATATATGTCATTATATATTTATCAAAACCAATGGAATATACAGCAGAAAAGTGAGTCTTAAGTAAACTGTGACCTTAAGTTAATAATAAGGTAACAGTATTGGCTTATCAACTGTAATAAATGTGCCACACTAAGATGTTAATAATATACTACAAGGCTATAGTAACCAAAACAGCAGGGTACTCGTATAAAAATAGATACACAGGTCAATGAAACAGAATAGAGAACACGGAAATAAAGCCACATATCTACATCCAACTGATCAACAAAAACATGCACTGGGGAAAGGGACACTTTTCAATAAATGGTGTGGAGAAAATTGGATTGCCGTATGCAAAAGAATGAAATTGGACCCTTATCTTTCACCGTATACAAAAATCAACTCAAGATGAATCAAAGACTTACATGTAAGACTGAAACTACAGAAATACTAGAAGAAAACCGAGGGAAAACCAGATATTGGTCTAAGCAAATAATCTATGCCTAAGACTGCAAATGTATAAGCAACAAAATCAAAAGTAGACAAGTGGGAATTAACTAAAAAGTTTCTGTAAAGCTAAAGAAATAGTCAACAGAGTCAACAGACAACATGAAAAATGGGAGAAAATAAATATTTGCAAAACATGCATCCAATAGGAGACTGATATCCAGAATTTACAAAGAACTCAAATAACTCAACAATGAGACAAAGAACCTCATTAAAAAGTGGGTAAAGGAAATGAACAAACAGTTTTCAAAAGGAAGCATACAAATGATCAACAAACCTGAAAAAATGCTCAACATCGCCAATTATCAGAGAAATGTAAATTAAACCTACAGTGACTTACCATCTTACACCAATCAGAATGGCTATTACTAAAATGACAAATGTAACATGTTGGCGAGCATGTGGAGAAAAGGGAACACTTATACACTGTTGGAAGGAATGTAAATTAATTAGTACAACCTCTATAGAAAACTGTATGGAGATTTCTCAAAGAACTGAGGATAGATCTACCATTTGATCCCACTACTGAATAGCTAACCAACAGAAAATAAATCATTACATCAGAAAGATAATGTTTATTGCAGCACTGTTCACAATAGTAAAACTATGAAATCAACTTAAATGTCCATCAGCTGGTAACTAGATAAAGCAAATGTGGTGTATATACATAATAGAATATTATTCAGCCATAAAAAAGAATGAACTCATATATTTTGCAGTAACATTGATGGAACCAAAGGATATTACTGTAAGTGAAATAACTCAGAAACACAAAGTCAAATTCCTCATATTTGTTTTAGTTGTAAGTGGGAAGTAAATAATACACATGGACAAAGAGAGAAAAATAATAGACACTAGAGACTTGGAAAAGTGGGAGGGTGTGAGGGAGGTGACGATGAGAAATTACTTAATGGGTACAATGTACATTATTTGAGTGATGGTAAGACTAAAAGCCCGGACTTTACCACTATACAATATATCCATGTAACAAAGCTGTACTTATATCCCTTAAATTAATACAAATAAAAAAATAACAATAGAGGAAAGTGGAGGGAAGAGAAGATGAATATATGGGAACTCTATTACTTTCCAGTCAATTTTTCTGTAAACCTAAACTGTTTAAAAAATAAAGTCTACTAAATTTTTAAAAACATGTAGGAGAGAAGAGAAATACTAATTTGGGATTTTCCAGTACCTTGAATACGTCAACTTTAGGTTAGTCCTCAAGGAAGGCCGTCTTTTCAACAGTCTATAGAGTAAGCCTGTGGTAATGCTGACCCTTACCTTCCTTAAAAACTCAACATGTACTGCAGAAGGCTGGACGCAATGCCCTTGATGTTTCTTTGACAACCAGATGCTGTAGTTCTGGATGTGACATGAGAGAAGTGGGTATGCACCCATCATGGGAGTTGTACAACATGCTTGCCCCTTTGGAACCTAGCTTTCCTGAATTATATAATTCTTACTACTATATTGTGTATGCATAAGCCTGAACAGGAATACAAATTTTACAGCCAGGTTGTGCATATGGATGACTTATCACAGCTATAAAATGTGGATGCTATCAATTCATGAATCTCACTGTTCAAAGTGAAACAGTACATAAACTGCAGACTGCATTTCACACAATTCTAATGGATCTCTGGATACAGGAGCAATAGAAGAATAAAAAGAAGTAAAAAAATCAAAAGATGTGGAAAATCTCCAATTTGACCTTTAGAAAAAGGTGTCTTGTCAACGCTTTGCCCAGTAGGATACTGATGTGTATGCTGGACATAAGCAATTGTCCTCAATCTAAAAATAAATAAGAAAAACCATAACCAACCAAACAAACAAACAAACAAAAAACCAAGCCAATTCCTCTTTGCATGGCAGAGGTGTAAAGAGCATGTAACCCAAGGAGTAGGGAGCACAAAATACATGAATTCAGAGTTTATAAGAGACCTTCATGGCTTCCTAGCTATTATGGACACAGCTCAGGGATGCACAATTCATCACCTCCCAGAATGTGTATTCATCTTCAGACATGTCTGACACCAAGAAAGGACTTTATTTTATCCACTGAGCTAAACTTTATCTTGAACTATCTTACCCAATGTTCCTAATTCTTTATATATGGACCATAAAGCACAAGTCTGCCTTCAGTAATTAAGTAATCCAATTAACATATCTATAGGGTATATATACTGTCAGGCACTGTGCTAAGCAGACATGAGTGCATGTTAAACAAAAGTAAGCACATAAGTACATAATTGTACAGTGTAATAATTGCTATGAAATAAAAGTATAGGGTCTATGACATTAAAAAAATAGAGAAAGGTGATATAAATTGAGGTGTATCTAGGAAGGCCATTCTGAGGAGGTGATGTTTAAGCAGTCACTTGAAGGATGAGTGAAATTGGCTAGGTAAAAAAAAGCAGAGAGAAGGGTGTTCTAAAAATATGGACTAACTTACATGAAGAAGAGCAGAAAACTATTCATGATGTTCAGGGAGCAGACAGAAGCTACTGGGAGATAAAATTAAAAACACCTAGACAGAGACGGGGCATGCCAAATTTCCATTTTCTCTTATTTTTCTTGGTTAGTCTTGCTTGGGGTTTAATACCTTTATTAAAATTACCAAATAACCAACTTTAAGCTTTGCTAATTTTCTATGCCGTTATATATATTCTATTTTTTTCTTTCAGATTGCATTGAACTAAGCTTGTCTTTATTTTTCTCTCTTCTTAAGAAGGAAACTAAGAATCTCAATTTAAGCAAAACTCTTTTTGTTTCTAATATAGGCATTTAAACCTATAAACTTTCCTTTAAGCATGATTTTAGCCATATTAGATAAACATTTAGCTAATATTTTAGCTAAATATTTATTATTGATAATATTTAGCTAATATTTCAGCAATATTTTGGCTATATTATGTTAGTTATATTTCCTGTGAAGTTTCTGGATTGTTTATTTTTATTGATTTTTAATGTAATTAATTGTAGGGATAGAACATGCTATGTATGATTTTACTCTTTAAATTTACTGAGATTTAACTCTATGGCTCAAAAAATGATTATTCTTGGTGAATGTTTCAGGTACACTAAAAAATTGTATTCTGCAATTTTTGGGTGTAGTGTTCTATAAATGTCAATTATGTCAAGTTAGCTGAGAGTGTTGTACAGATTTCTAAAGCCTTAATGGTTTTTTGTTTACTTGTTATATGAGTTTTTAAGAGAATGAAGTTAAATTTTGACTATATTAGATTTTTCTACATATTCCACTAGATTTGTCAGATTTTACCTCATAAACTTTGTTGTTCCATTATTAAGAGCATAAATATTTAGACAACTTGTCTCTCTCGTGACTTCGTTGCTTTTATTATTATGCAATGACCCTCTATCCTCTGTAATACTCTATGGCATAAAGTCCATTCTGTCTGATATTGATATAGCCTCACCAGCTTTCTTATGCTCACTGTTTACATGGTATATCTTTACCTTGTCTCTCAATCTATCTGTGCCTTTTTGTGCTTAAAATGTTTACATATAGCATATTTTCTCCATTTTATAGTTATTAATAATGGGAAGACTGGTCCTGTTCCTTTACCATAACAGGGAAGACCTGTTACTTTATCATAACATGTAAAGAAATGTACACAATTTCTTTTTCATGAGTCCCATTAATATGAACCACCTTCCTCTACCAGTTTATGGTGGCCTAAAGGCAAGAACTGATATGTAGCTCCGTTAAAACATATTTTGTTAGATGCAGCCAATCACTTCAGGCTATTGACATTTTATAGATCATTTTTTTTCCTAACCAGAGGCACTGCTTTCCAAAAATTAATGTGGATTAAAAACATTTAGAGATCTAGTCATATACAGATTCTGATCCAGGATATCTGAGGTGAGGTCTGAGACTTCACTTATGCTAGTGATGTTTGTCTATATGGTCCACTTTGAATAGCAAGGATTTACAATACCCACTAACTTGCAAAGAGTTATTCAGATTTTCTATGGCAGAAGTTACTAACATGAATGGCTTGATGGTGTGCAGTGAGTCTATGAGGGTATAAAGCCAGCAGGTGACAAAAAATAAAAAACTAATTATACCAATGGCAATCTGGAGAATGCAGGTACCCCCCAAAATATCAAATTTAAAAATTTTAAACATTGTGCTGTTTAAAAACCAAGGATGTCAGATAAATTCAGATCATATCCAACTGTTTATGATTCCTATTCAATGTCACCACCCACATATCAATTAAAAGAATGAAAGGCTCACATGCAAAATGGCAATGATCCATGTATAAACAGAATTTAAGTTCAGTCTCCAAAGAGCAATTGATCCACAGTAGCCCTGCCCAGTTCATATTTTCCACACTTAATCCACAAATACATTTTCTAAGACTTGACATAGGTGTTATTAAAAATCCATACATATTTCTTTTTATCATAAAATATTCACTTATCAACGGGCATTCAAGTATCCACCACGTTTTTTCAACCCGATAGCTCATTTTTTTTTTTTTTTTTTTTTTTTTAGCACTGAATCATATTCCATTGTCTGGATGTGCCAGAGCTGACTTATCCATTCACCTGTTAGAAGATATCTTAGTTGCTTCCACGTTTTGAAAATTATAAATAAAGCAGCTATCGACATTTATGTAAAGATTTTTGTGTGGGCATATATTCTTAATTCTTTGGGCTAAATACCAGAAGAGTAATTGCTGTATTATATGCTAAGAGTATGCTGTGTTTTGTAAGAAACTGCAAACTGTCTTCCAAAGTGGCCATAACAGCAATGAATAAGACCTTCTGTTGCTTCATGTCCTCACCAGCATTTGGTGCTATTGGGGTCTTGGATCGTGGCCATGTTAATAGGTGTGTAGTGGTATTCCACTGTTGTTTTAATTTGCATTCCCTAATGACATGATTTTGAGCATCTTCTCATGTTTGTTTGCCATCTGTAAATCTTTGATAAACTGTCTGTTGAGAATTTTTGCCCAGTTTTTAAACAGGTGGTTGGTATTTTTTTCATTGTTGAGTTTTTGTTTGTTTGCTTTTGGGTTTTGTTTTGTTTTGCTTTTTGTTTTGTTTTTGGAGATAGAGTCTCACTCTGTGGCCCAGGCTGGAGTGCAGTGGCATGACTTCAGCTCACTGCAACCTCCACCTCCCAGGTTCAAGCAATTCTCCTGCCTAAGCTTCCCCAGTAGCTGGAATCACAAGCATGCACCACCATACCTGGCTAATTTTTTTTATTTTTAGTAACTATAGGGTTTCGCCATGTTGGCCAGGGCTGGTCTCAAGCTCCCGACCTCAGGTGATCCTCCCACCTTGGCCTCCTAAGAGTGTTGGGATTATAGGCATGAGCCACCGTGCCCTGCCTAATTGTTGAGTTTTAAGAGTACTTTGTTGGCTGGGCGTGGTGGCTCACACCTGTAATCCCAGCACTTTGGGAGGCCGAGGCGGGTGGATCACAAGGTCAGGAGTTTCAGACCAGCCTGACCAACATGGTGAAACACCGTCTCTACTAAAAATACAAAAATTAGACAGGTGTGGTGGCACATGCCTGTAATCCCAGCTACTCAGGAGGCTGGGGTAGGAGAATTGCTTGAATCAGGGAGGCGGAGATTGCAGTGAGCCGAGATTGCGCCACTGCACTCCAGCCTGAGCGACAGAGCAAGACTCTAACAATAAAAAAAAAAAAAAAAAAAAAAAAAGTACTTTGTATATGTTGGATACCAATCATTTATCTTACATGTGTTTTGCAAAGATTTTCTCCCAGTCTGTGACCTGTCTTCTTGTTCCTTTAACAATGTCTTTCACAGAAGTGTTAAATTTTAGTAAATTCCAACTTAACAATGTTTTATTTTATGGATCATGCTTTTGTTCTTGCATTAAAGAAGTCACCACCAAACCCAAGGTCATCTAAATTTTCAGTTTATCAAAAGACTTTTTAAAATAATAATACAAAATTAAAACTCAGAGGTTTATAATAAATTTTGTATTAATAAAGGTTATTTCTTTACATTGAGATAATTGGAAGGAATCTACCTCAGGATAAATTAGGCTTCTGGTGAATTCAGAAGCCTAATTATTTTCTCCTCTGAAACTATGCAGATCTGTGGACACAAGACAAATCTCTAATTATAGATTGCCTATCTTTCCTTAGTGTAACACAATAATTTATCTGTTCAAAGTATTTGCTTACTTTAGTTTACAAATTTGATGTTTCCAGTGAAAATACGAGCAAACATCTTAAAATGCAGTTTATACCAACATCCCTATTTTACATATATGGAAGCTAAACATCAGAATAGTTTCTAATGCCATCCAGCTATGTGGTGACAATTTCAAAATGGAGCTGCCTACTTCCTAGACTAAATCTTCTCTCCCACATCACCCAGGCATACTGGCTTTCTTCAGCACAGGACTCCAAATCTCAGAGCTGTTCCTTTGACTATGAAGGACCTTGTCAACAACAGTAACGATAATATCCAGCAGATATATGGCCCTTTCTATGTGCCAGGTAACTTTATAAACTCTAACATAGATTGATTAATCTTCCCAATAAGCCTGTGAGATAGATGCTATTCTTATCCCTATACAGAGATAACAAAAGAGAAACACAGAGAGGTTAAGTGATTTTCCAAGATTACACAGGAAGTAAGTGAGAGAGAAAGGATTTCAAACCAGTCAGTCAAGCTCCTGTGTCTATGCTCAAGACAACTATGCCTTCTTGTCTTTCTTAGTTATGCCACTACTGTCCTCCTGCCTTCCAACCTGAGCCTCTGGGCCAAACATGATCTTTCTGAATGTAGGATGCTACTCACATAGGATTTTTAAGCAAAGTATTTCCTAAATGCAGACATTAATGCATTTAATGATGCATTTCCTAAAGGCATTATTAAAAGGTGCCTGTAGTGTTCAACCTTATGCCAATGCTGCCGTTTTCAAATGATTCTGCTGTCATCATTATAGCAGGTAAACATCTATTAGTAATTGTAAAGGAAATGAAAGTAATTACAGTAGTTTGAGACTGCTTAGTGAACAAAAATGAGATATTCTCTCCTCAATGAACACACCTCACACTCACCCCTGATGAAAAAGGTAAAAATTGCTTAAAGTAATTGATAAGTGAATCTCTCCTCTTTAGATTTCAGTTCTCTTGGATGCTGGCATTGTCTATGTCTTTTAAGGAATGTATAGATTCCTAAGACTAAGACAGTAATGATGAATATTTATATGGACAGGGTGAATTGCAATCATTATTGAATGGTTTTATATTAGCTTGAAAATATATAAGTTGAAGATAACTAAAAAAAGACATTTATAAAGAGAGAACAGATATTCATCCTTACTCCTTTCAGATAACTACTGAAATGAACAGGCCATTTTCTAAACTCTGGGGAATCATGTATCATGAATCAGGAAAGGTTGCTACCTACTTATTTAAACTCTTTGGGAGGTTTCTAGGGGAGAGAGAAAATATTAATGGGAGATAGCAATGGGAGACTCAACTTCATCTTGCTTTGAAAATGCATCATTTCTGTGGATTTCTTCTTATATCTATAGAGACAAAGTAATTCAGAGCAGCAACAATAGAAAATGTCGGCCGGGCGCGGTGGCTCAAGCCTGTAATCCCAGCACTTTGGGAGGCCGAGGCGGGTGGATCACGAGGTCAGGAGATCGAGACCATCCTGGCTAACATGGTGAAACCCCGTCTCTACTAAAAATACAAAAAAAAAAAAAAAAAAACACAACTAGCCGGGCGTGGTGGCGGGCGCCTGTAGTCCCAGCTACTCGGAGGTTGAGGCAGGAGAATGGCGTGAACCTGGGAGGCGGAGCTTGCAGTGAGCCGAGATCGCGCCACTGCACTCCAGCCTGGGTGACACAGCGCGAGACTCCGTCTCAAAAAAAAAAAAAAAAAAAAAAAAAAAAAAAAAAGAAAATGCCTAGGTTCCTCACAGCTTTGCAGGGTACAGAATGCAGTAATCCTCATTTACCAGCATTTGTCTCCGAACAATAGTAATTTGTCAGTAAATAGCAGAGAATATCGATGGCAAGGAGAAAAAAAAAAAAGGTTACAAAAAGGTACACAGTGGCTTCACTTACTGTTGCTGAGGCTAAATCACTGAGAATGCTAGAAACTGAAACTTTGTCACTGGGGCAAAAGACTCAAAAGAAAAAATTCCACTAAGGCATAGTCTCCACTTGTACTCACAAGTCCAGATTAAGACTTGAAAGAGTTATTCTAACTGCATCCAGATGTACTATTAGGAAATCCAAAGAGAATCAACCCACCTGTTTATGGAAAGAGCTCTCCACATTCAAGGAAGAGTAAACTAAACAAAAACTGATTATTCTAAGTGAAGTAACTCAGGAATGAAAAATCAAATATCATATGTTCTTACTGATATGTGAGAGCTAAGCTATGAGGAGGCAAAAGCATAAGAAATGATACAATGGACCGGGGACTTGGGGGGAAGGGTGGGAAGGGGATGAGGGATAAAAGACTACAAGCAAAGTGCAGTGTATACTGCTCGGGAGATGCGTACACAAAAATCTCACAAATCACCACTAAAGAACTTACGTAACCAAACACCACCTGTTCCTCAATAACCTATGGGGAAAAAGACATGAAGATATTTCCAAATTAGAAAATAGCAGCAAGATGGAGACATAAAGGAAGATTTCATTATGAAAGAAATAATACATAAATATGTTTATATAATATTGTGTTAAAGATACTAAAGAATATATTGTTAGAAAAACATATGCTAAGGAAAACAAAGCCAACATTTTAAAAATATTTGTTTTTCTGTAAGTATAATTTACTACAGCAAGGACTGTTTATAACAAAACTTTAAAATGAAATCCATAAAACATTGGCTGAGAAATAAAAGAAGTGCTAGCAGAGTGAAAGGAAGAAAGAATGAAGGGGGAATAAAAATATATAAGTAGAATTTATATAGTCATTCATACTGCTAAAAGGCATGTGAAAACTAAAGAAAATCTAATCTGAAATATGAAAGACAAACTGAGGAACTCCCCCAGAATGAGCAGGAAAAGGAAATGAATTGAAAATGATCAGAGAATGTGATAGATGTGGAGTAATCATAATACCAACATATGAAAAATCAATGTTCCTGGAAACAACATGCAAATAAATGGGATATAAATAATAAGGAAAGGTTTAATAGATGACAAAATTATTGAACTAAAGTGCAAGTTTCTGTTTGTATATACGAAGGCCTCACTGAATCCTGAGAATGATTAATGGCATATCAACCAACTCTGGAAGTTTTTAAGTTGAAAGACATTAGTAAGGATAATTACAAAGGAGAAAGCACAAGAAAGGAGAAACAAGTGAAAGAGGAAGAGGGAAAACAGAAAAAGGAAAAGGAAAACAAAAAGAGAAGAAAAAGGAGCAGTATGAGGATAAATGGAGGCGGAGAGGAGAGATAAGGAAAAAGTGGAAAAGGAAGGGGAGGAAAAGAAGGAGAAGAAGGAAGAAGGAGAAAAACAGGGAGGTGGTAAGTGAGAAGAAAGATGGTGAGGAGAAGGAGAAGGAAAAGAGGAGGAAGAGGGTGAAAGGGAAAGACAGAGAAGGGGAGGTTAAGGAGAAAGAAGATGAATAAATGAATCAGGCAGAAACAGAAAGGAAGAAACAAGGAGATGAAGAGGGGAGAAGAGAGAAAGTTGTGAGGGGGTGAGGGAGAAAGTAAAAGAGGAGAGGAAAATCAATAGGTGAAAGTTTCTCCATTGTATTACACACAGGAAGAAAGCAATCGAGCAAGTTCTAAACAATATTGAAGAGGAAAGTTGTGACACAAGAATATTACATACGGATATGTTTTAATTAATGTATAAAGGCAGCAGAAAACATTCTCAGATATGCTGTCTCAGAAATCATACTACTTATTATATTGCTAAAAAAGCTACTCCAGCTGATCAAAAATCCATCAAAATAAAGAAATGAACAATGGCTAAATCATAGTATAAAGAAACATTCAACAATCATTAAAACAATTGGAGCATAGAATTCAGTCTTAACTGTAACTATAGATATGGATGGGAAAAAATAAAAGAATGTGAATGGCAAATATATATCTTAAAGAAGTCATATAGGATGTTAAGAAGAAAAAAAAGAAACATAGTAAACTGGGTCTAAAATTCTGTAAACAAAGATTAAGTAGAAGGAAGAAGGAGAGGAGGAAAAAAGGTATTTTAGTATTACCTTACAAAAGGAGAGATATGAATATATAGTTTCACTGCTAATTCTGAAAGAGAAATGGAGTTGCATGTATTTTTAAGCCTAAAGAAAACCACTGGAGATTAAAAGAAAATGGTTAACTTCAGGTAGGAGGTAAGTATAGCAATAATAATGGTAACAGAATGCTAAACAACATTAAAAAATTGAAATGCACAAGTGGACATGAGAAAAATAAAATCAAATATATTTATATTATAATAACTAACAATAGTTAAAAATACTCCTTTAAAATACAAGATTAATAAAATGGGATCAGAAATACAATACATGCTGATTACAAGAGAAATACCTAAAGCACTATGATTCAAATATGACAAATACTTTTCAGGTAAACACATAAGAATAGTAATCAAAAGGAGTCATACCAATATTCAATAAAGTAGATTTAAGGTATACAATATTAAATTGGAAAATGATCATTTTATATTGGCAAAATATTGAGCCCTAATGAAGTTGTGGGTTACAGAAGTGCATAAAGCAAAACTTGAGAGAAGAAGATGACCAAGCATGTACCCAATTCAGTGTTGTGTATGTGTCTGGGTAACACATACACCCATTGCAGTCAGTCACTCATTTGCAGAAGCAACTTTCAGAAAGGGTGTAATGATCAAAATGTTTCACATATTTTGGAGGATAGACCATGCAGTTACCTCCACATATGAAATAGGAAACACCCCAGATTACAGGGAGGAAAACTGCATGAAGAAGCATGGTATGCCCATGAATCACATGGCTCAGCAGATTATCAAAGAAGACTTTACCACATTTGATTATATATCATATATCAATGAAAACAACCTGAGAGAATTGAAGAGAAAATTTCCTAAAGTTAAACACTGCAAAGCTAAAATTGAACTACTTAGGAGCTATATCCACCAAAACAACTTTTTACTGAAAATCCCTGTTAAGGGAATGACCCTGACTTTGAGACGGTGTACCAGCAACGTGTCAGGTGCTGCAGAGCATTCTTGGAAAAGGCCCACTGAGGCTGCACTCATGCCCTGCTGCAGCCAACAGTGACAAGACCCCACCTGAGGTTCTGCATTTCTCAGTCAGTGTGCTAAAGTGCAATAATGTTTTACAGTTTGATATCCCATCTCTTCCTTCAGTTGACATACTGTTTCTTATCTTAAAAAATAATTGTAGATAGAAATCAGTTGTGTTTGGCTGAACAATAAATAAAAATATTTGATTCAGACAGTTTATGGGGTATATTAAGTATTCTTGGACTGGTTGAACCTTTCACTTTGGCCCAATTACAAGAATAGTGGAACATACAACATATAGGGCAATAAATTAAAGCAAAATAAAGTAAAACATCACTTGAAGACCTATGTAACATTTAAGCCCATCAAGCCTTAGAGAATTTAGTCTACTTCTTCAATTAGTTTGTGTGAATAGCTTGATGAAGGACAAGTGCCCTCCACTCACCTATGCTGTCTCTCTCTTTTGGCCCATGGAACTCATAGTCTAGATTAGAATTATTTTAGTTCACTCACACCCATAGGGCACAATTGTATATTTAAAAGATAAGAAAGAGAGGAAAATGTAATAAATCACTATTTGGCACTTTTCATACCTCTTAATTTTTGTCTAGGTTATTTCATGAGGAGGAATATAGACCATAGATAAACCAGGATAGAAGTGCCCTTCTTTGCTGTTCCATATGTTGGTTGAGTGATATGTCTGTATTTACATCCACATGTAACCCAAATGTCAAATACAAATTGACTTAGGTGATTAAAAAAAAATTTGAGTTGGAAAAAAATTATTTTATATTGGCATGCTTAAATACTGATATGTTAAGAAATATTCTTTCATTTGTTTTTAATACATTTATAGGCAATTATAGGTAATTTATATGTACTTTGATGTAATTAATCTCAAATTCAAATAGATATATGTCAGAAAAACTTCTTTTCAAAATGAATTGGGGAGTTATAAAAATATAGCTAAAGTGTAATAAAAAAAGTAAAGAAATAATAGAGAAAATTGGATTCAAAGGCATACAGGCAAGTAAGTTATCAGGGTATTAGCCATTTATTAAAAGGAATAGAAATTAAAATAATATTAAGCCAAAGATACAAAAGAAATTAAAATCATAGTGATGGATGAAAGAGGAGGAATTAATAAAAGTAAAAGTAAATTGAGAAAAGTTTACTTAAAAAAATCAATACTGATTATATTAGGTGTTTCACAGGACACGTCATACTATGCATTTAACATGTCTGGTGTCTTCTGGTTCTCCTAACATCCTTTGTCAGGTAAGCAGTTATCCTTTAATGAGAAATGTGAGACATGATGAGATTAGTTACTTCTTTTTTTTTTTTTTTTTTTTATACTTTAAGTTCTAGGGTAAATGTGCATAACGTGCAGGTTTGTTACATATGTATACTTGTGCCATGTTGGCGTGCTGCACCCATCAACTCGTCAGCACCCATCAACTCGTCATTTACATCAGGTATAACTCCCAATTCAATTCCTCCCCCCTCCCCCCTCCCCGTGATAGGCCCCGGTGTGTGATGTTCCCCTTCCAGAGTCCAAGTGATCTCATTGTTCAGTTCCCACCTATGAGTGAGAACATGCGGTGTTTGGTTTTCTGTTATTGCGATAGTTTGCTGAGAATGATGGTTTCTAGCTGCATCCATGTCCCTACAAAGGACACAAACTCATCCTTTTTTATGGCTGCGTAGTATTCCATGGCGTATGTGTGCCACATTTTCTTAATCCAGTCTGTCACTGATGGACATTTGGGTTGATTCCAAGTCTTTGCTATTGGGAATAGTGCCACAATAAACATATGTGTGCATGTGTCTTTATAGCAGCATGATTTCTAATCCTTTGGGTATACACCTAGTAATGGGATGGCTGGGTCATATGGTACTTCTAGTTCTAGATCCTTGAGGAATCGCCATACTGTTTTCCATCATGGTTGAACTAGTTTACAATCCCACCAACAGTGTAAAAGTGTTCCTATTTCTCCACATCCTCTCCAGCACCTGTTGTTTCCTGACTTTTTAATGATTGCCATTCTAACTGCTGTGAGATGGTATCTCATTGTGGTTTTGATTTGCATTTCTCTGATGGCCAGTGATGATGAGCATTTTTTCACTGTCTGTTGGCTGTATGAATATCCTCTTTTGAGAAATGTCTGTTCATATCCTTTGCCCACTTTTTGATGGGGTTGTTTGTTTTTCTCTTGTAAATTTATTTGAGTTCTTTGTAGATTCTGGATATTAGCCCTTTGTCTGATGAGTAGATTTCAAAAATTTTCTCTCATTCTGTAGGTTGCCTGTTCACTCTGATGGTAGTTTCTTTTGCTGTGCCGAACGTCTTTAGTTTAATTAGATCCCATTTGTCAATTTTGGCTTTTGTTGTCGTTGCTTTTGGTGTTTTAGACATGAAGTCCTTGCCCATGCCTATGTCCTGAATGGTATTACCTAGGTTTTCTTCTAGGGGTTTTATGGTATTAGGTCTAACATTTAAGTCTCTAATCAATCTTGAATTAATTATCATATAAGGAGTAAGGAAAGGATCCAGTTTCAGCCTTCTACTTATGGCTAGCCAATTTTCCCAGCACCATTTATTAAATAGGGAATCCTTTCCCCATTTCTTGTTTTTGTCAGGTTTATCAAAAATCAGATGGCTGTAGATGTGTGGTATTACTTCTGAGGACTCTGTTCTGTTCCATTGGTCTATATCGGTGTTTCGGTACCAGTACCATGCTGTTTTGGTTACTGTAGCCTTGTAGTATAGTTTGAAGTCAGGTAGCGTGATGCCTCCAGCTTTGTTCTTTTGACTTAGGATTGTCTTGGACATGCAGGCTCTTTTTTGGTTCCATATGAACTTTAAAGCAGTTTTTTCCAATTCTGTGAAGAAACTCATTGGTAGCTTGATGAGGATGGCATTGAATCTATAAATTACCTTGGGCAGTATGGCCATTTTCATGATATTGATTCTTCCTATGCATGAGCATGGGATGTTCTTCCATTTGTTTATGTCCTCTTTTATTTCACTGATCAGTGGTTTGTAGTTCTCCTTGAAGAGGTCCTTCACATCCCTTTTAAGTTGAATTCCTAGGTATTTTATTCTCTTTGAAGCAATTGTGAATGGAAGTTCATCATTATTTGGCTCTCTGTTTGTCTGTTACTGGTGTATAAGAATGTTTGTGATTTTTGCACATTAATTTTGTATCCCGAGACTTTGCTGAAGTTGCTTATCAGCTTAAGGAGATTTTGGGCTGAGAAAATGGGGTTTTCTAAATATACAATCATGTCATCTGCAAACAGGGACAATTTGACTTCTTCTTTTCCTAACTGAATACCCTTGATTTCTTTCTCTTGCCTGATTGCCCTAGCCAGAACTTCCAACACTATGTTGAATAGGAGTGGTGAGAGAGGGCATCCCTGTCTTGTGCCAGTTTTCAAAGGGAATTTTTCCAGTTTTTGCCCATTCAGTATGATATTGGCTGTGGGTTTGTTGTAAATAGCTCTTATTATTTTGAAATACGTTCCATCAATACCGAATTTATTGAGAGTTTTTAGCATGAAGGGCTGTTGAATTTTGTCAAAGGCCTTTTCTGCATCTATTGAGATAATCATGTGGTTTTTGTCTTTGGTTCTGTTTATATGCTGGATTACATTCATTGATTTGTGTATGTTGAACCAGCCTTGAATCCCAGGGATGAAGCCCACTTGATCATGGTGGATAAGCTTTTTTTGCCAGTATTTTATTGAGGATTTTTGCATCGATGTTCATCAGGGACATTGGTCTAAAATTCCCTTTTTTTGTTGTGTCTCTGCCAGGCTTTGGTATCAGGATGATGCTGGCCTCATAAAATGAGTTAGGGAGGATTCCCTCTTTTTCTATTGATTGGAATAGTTTCAGAAGGAATGGTACCAGCTCCTCCTTGTACCTCTGGTAGAATTCAGCTGTGAATCCATCTGGTCCTGGACTTTTTTTGGTTGGTAGCCTATTAATTATTGCCTCAATTTCAGAGCCTGCTATTGGTCTATTCAGGGATTCAGCTTTTTCCTGGTTTAGTCTTGGGAGAGTGTAAGTGTCCAGGAAATTAGCCATTTCTTCTAGATTTTCTAGTTTATTTGCGTAGAGGTGTTAAAAGTATTCTCTGATGGTAGTTTGTATTTCTGTGGTCGGTGGTGATATCCCCTTTATCATTTTTTATTATATCTATTTGATTCTTCTCTCTTTTCTTCTTTATTAGTCTTGCTAGTGGTCTATCCATTTTGTTGATCTTTTCAAAAAACCAACTCCTGGATTCATTGATTTTTTGGAGGGATTTTTGTGTCTCTATCTCCTTCAGTTCTGCTCTGATCTTAGTTATTTCTTGCCTTCTGCTAGCTTTTCAATGTGTTTGCTCTTGCTTCTCTAGTTCTTTTAATTGTGATGTTAGAGTGTCAATTTTAGATCTTTCCAGCTTTCTCTTGTGGGCATTTAGTGCTATAAATTTCCCTCTACACACTGCTTTAAATGTGTCCCAGAGATTCTGGTATGTTGTATCTTTGTTCTCATTGGTTTCAAAGAACATCTTTATTTCTGCCTTTATTTCCTTGTGTACCCAGTAGTCATTCAAGAGCAGGTTATTCAGTTTCCATGTAGTTGAGCGGTTTTGATTGAGTTTCTTAGTCCGAGATTAGTTACTTCTTAATTGATAGAACAACAGTTTGAACTCTGACAGTCTAAAGTTTTAGGCTGCATAATTACCTGTGCAGACTGTGGGGGTAATTTGAAAGTCAGATTCAACAGGAGGTTTGCGGAGGAAATAAAATATCCCAGCCTTAAGGTGAATATAGAAAAAAGTTTAAACACAAATAAAAAAGAAAGAGAAAAGTAAAAGAAAACACAATAGTAAACAAATAAGGCATTTTAAATGATTCAAGAATAAACATGTATTTAATCCCATTTTCAATAATGAATAGAAAAATCAGATAGAAGCTCAATAAGTAGAGAACTTTAACAACTCTATTAAAAAAATAGATGTAAGAGACATAAATACCAAATACTCTTCCAAACAAGAATATGGTATACATTTTTTTCAAGTGCAGTGAAACATTCTCCCAATAGACCATATACCAGGGTACAAAACAAGCCTTAACACATGTTTAAAGATTCAATAACACAAAATACATATTCTGATCACTACGGAATGAAACTAGAAATTAACAGAAAGAGAAACAGAAATGGAATTTTTGTAGGTTAAATTAAGTAACTCTCTTTCAAAATCAGTGAGTCAAGTATGAAATCACAAATTAAAAAATCTTGAGATAAATGAAAATGAACACACGACATACCAAACAATATTGGATGCAGGAAAATTAGCAGTGTTTAAAGAAAATTTATAACTAAAAATGCTTATAATGAAAACAGCTTAAATCAACAACCTAACTTTATACCTTAAGAAACTAGAAAAAAATGCTAAATACAAAACTAGCAGAAGGAAGAAAATAATAAAATTAAGAGCAGAGATAAGTAAAATAGAGAACAGAAAAACAACACAGAAAATCAACACAACCAAGAGTTGGTTCTTCAAAAAGATCAACAAAATTGGTGAACCTTTAGCTAACTTAACTAAGAAAAAGGAAAGAATACTCAATAACTGAAGTCGGAAATGAAAGAGAAGACATTACTACCAATTTTACAGAAGAAAAAGAGCTATTAGGCAGTATTATGAATGACTATATACAAAAAATGAATAACCTAGATGAAATGGGCAAATTCCTAGAAACACGCAACCTACCAAGATTGAATCATAAGGATATAGTAAATCCAAATAGATCTATAACTAGAAAGGAGATTGACTCCATAGTAAAAAAAACCCTCACCAAAGAAAATCCCAAGACCAGAGGCTTGACTGGCATATTCCAGCAAACATTTAAGGAATAATGAATGCTAACCCGCCTCAAATTCTTACAAAAAAAAAAAAAAAAAAAAAGATCTAAAGGAGAGGGAACACTTCCTAACTTATTCTATGAAGCCAGCATTACTCTAATACTGAAGCCAGACATAAGGACACTACAAGAAAAGTATAGATCAAGATTCCTAATGAATCCTGAACAAATTTCTAGCAATCTGTATTCAACAGTATATTAAAAGGATTATACACCATTAACAAGAGGGATTTCTTCCTGGAATTCAAGAATAGCTTAATATACAGAATCAATCAATGTAATACATCACATTAACAGAATTAAGAAAAAATATGATTATCTCAATTGATGCAGAAAAAACATTTGACAAAAATTCAACACCCTTTCACGACAAAAAAGAAAATACTGAACAAACTAGCAAGAGAGGGAAACAAGCTCAATATAATGAAGGCCTTCTATGAGAAACCCACAGTTAACATCATATTCAATAATGCAAGACAGAAAGCTTTCCCTGTAAGATCAGGACAGGACATAGATGCTCACTTTCACCCCTTTTATTCAACACAGTGCTAGAAGTCCTAGCCAAGCAATTTGGCAATAAAAATAAATAAGAAGCATTCAAATTAAAAAGAAATAAGTAAGGTATTTCCATTCTCAACAACATAATTGTATAGGTTAAAAAATAACAAGACTAAATTACACATACACACACACACAAACATACACACACACCTGTAAATACTAATAAACAAATTTAGCAAAGTTGCTGGATAAAAATAGACACACAAAAATCTGTTTGTTTCTATACATTAACAATAATTTACCTGAAAAGGAAATTACAAAAATAATTCCATTTACAATAAAACCATGAATAAAATAAAATACTTAAGAATACACTTAACCAGGAAGGGAAAAGGTGTATGCACTGAATACTAGAAAACGTTGCTAAAAAGAAATTAAAGGCACAAATAAATAGACATTTTATGCTAATGGATTGGAAGACTTAATATTTTAAGATGGCAGTACTGGTCAGAGTGATCTACTAATTCAATGCAATCTCTAACAAAATTCCAATGATTTTTTTTTTGTAGAAATTAAAAAAAAAACCCTAAAATTTGTACAAAATTTCAAGGGATCCCCAAATAGCCAAAACAGTCTTCGAAAAAAACACAGTTGAAGGTCTCACATTTTATGATTTCCAAATGGAATCAAAAGCTATGACGATCAAAAACAATGTAGTATTGGCACAAAGACAGATACATAGACCAGTGGAATGGAATAGTGATCCCAGACATAAACCCTCTTGGGTATGGTCAAATGATTTTCAACAAGGGTGCCAAGACAATTCAATGAAGAAAGGATAGTCTTTCAACAAATGGTAATGGGAAAAGTGGATAATCACATGTAGAAAAATGCAGCTGTACCCTTACCTTACACCATACACAAAAGTTAACTCAAACTGGCTCAAAGATTTAAATTTAACACTAAAATCATAAAACTGCCAGAAGAAAACATAGAGGAAAGCTTTATGACATTAGATTTGACAATGAATATTATACCTAAAGTACAGGCAACAAGCGACAAAGGGATAATCTGGACTTCATCAAAATTAAAAACTTTTCTGCATTAAAAGACACTATCAGCAGAGTGAAAAGGCAACCTGCTAATAGAAAAAAAATTTGTAAATCATATATATGATAATGGATTAATACCTGGAATGTATAAAGAACCCCTACAACTTAATATCAAAAAAACCATAAATGATTCAATTAAAAATAGGCAAAGAACTTGAATAAACATTTCTCCAAAGGAGATATGCAAATTTGACAATAAACACATAAAAATTCTCAAAATTTTATATCATGGAAATGCAAACCATAACCACAATAAGATGCTACTTCACATCCATTGAAATGGATATTTAAAATAAAAACAAACAAACAAAAAGCAGATAACAACAATTATTGGCAACAATTTGGAGAAACTGGATTTCTTATGCATTGCTGTGGAAATGTAAAAGGATGCAGCTGCTGTAGAAAATTGTATGGTTATTCTTCAAAAAAATGAAACATGGGGGGGCAATTCCAAGATGGCCGAAGAGAAACAGCTCCAGGCTACAAAGCCCAGCATGAGCCATGATTTGATTTCTGCATTTCGAACTGAGGTACCAGGTTCATCTTACTGGGGTATGTTGGACAGTGGGTGCAGGACAGTGGGTGCAGTCCACCAAGCAAGAGCCGAAGCAGGATGAGGCATCACCTCACCTGGGAAGCGCAAAGGGTAAGGGAATTCCCTTTCTTAGCCAAGGGAAACCGTGACACACAGCACCTGGAAAATCGGGTCACTCCCACGCTAATACTGCGCTTTTCCATTGGTCTTAGCAAACGGCATACCAGGAAATTATATCCCGTGCCTGGCTGGGAGGGTCCCACGCCCATGGAGCCTCCCTCATTGCTAGCACAGCAGTCTGAGATCTAACTGAAAGGCAGCAGTGAGGCTGGCGGGGTGGGGGGGGCCACCCGCCATTGCTAAAGCTTGAGTAGGAAAACAGAGCTGCCTGGAAGCTCGAACTGGGTGGAGCCCACCGCAGCTCAAGGAGGCCTACCTGCCTCTGTAGACTCTACCTCTGGAGACAGGGCATAGCTAAACAAAAGGAAGCAGAAATCTCTGCAGATTTAAATATCCCTGTCTGACAGCTTTGAAGAGAGTAGCGGTTCTCCCAGCATGGAGTTTGAGATCTGAGAACCGACAGACTGCCTCCTCAAGTGTGTCCCTGACCCCCGAGTAGCCTAACTGGGAGGCAACCCCCCAGTAGGGGCGAACTGACACTTCACATGGCTGGGTACCCCTCTGAGACTAGGCTTCCAGAGGAACAATCAAGCAGCATTTGCTGTTCAGCAATATTCACTCTTCTGCAGCCTCTGATGCTGATACCCAGGCAAACAGGGTCTGGAGTGGACCTCCAGCAAACTCCAACAGACCTGCAGCTGAGGGTCCTGAATGTTAGAAGGAAAACTAACAAACAAAAAGGACATCCACACCAAAACTCCATCTGTACGTCACCATCATCAAAGAACAAAGGTAGATAAAACCACAAAGATGGGGAAAAAACAGAGCAGAAAAGCTGAAAATTCTAAAAATCAGAGCACCTCTCCCACTCCAAAGGAATGCAGCTCCTCGCCAGCAACGGAACAAAGCTGGATGGAGAATGACTTTGACAAGCTGACAGAAGTCTTCAGAGGATCAAACTTCTCTGAGCTAAAGGAGGAAGTTTGAACCCATCACAAAGAAGATAAAAACCTTGAAAAAAGATTAGACGAATGGCTAACTAGAATAACCAATGCAGAGAAGTCCTTAAATGACCTGATGGAGCTGAAAATAAGGGCATGACAAGTGCACAAATGCACAAGCTTCAGTAACCGATTCGATCAACCGGAAGAAAGGGTATCAGTGATTGAAGATCAAATGAATGAAATGAAGCGAGAAGAGAAGTTTAGAGAAAAAAGAGTAAAACGAAATGAACAAAGCCTCCAAGTCCCAATATGGGACTATGTGAAAAGACCAAATCTGCATCTGATTGGTGTACCTGAAAGTGACAGGGAGAATGGAACCAAGTTGGAAAACACTGCAGGATATTATCCAGGAGAACTTCCCCAACCTAACATTCAAATTCAGGAAATACAGAGAACACCACAAAGATACTCCTCAAGAAGAGCAACTCCAAGACACATAATTGTCAGATTCACCAAAGTTGAAATGAAGGAAAAAATGTTAAGGGCAGCCAGAGAGAAAGGTTGGGTTACCCACAAAGGGAAGCCCATCAGACTAACAGCAGATCTCTTGGCAGAAACTCTACAAGCCAGAAGAGAGCACTCTTAACGAAAATAATTTTCAACCCAGAATTTCATATCCAGTCAAACTAAGTTTCATAAGTGAAGGAAAAATAAAATCCTTTACAGACAAGCAAATGCTGAGAGATTTTGTCACCACCAGGCCTGCCCTACAAGAGATTCTGAAGGAAGCACTAAACATGGAAAGGAACAACCAGTACCAGTCAGAGCAAAAACATGCCAAAATGTAAAGATATCGATGCTAGGAAGAAACTGCATCAACTAACGAGCAAAATAACCAGCTAACATCATAATGACAGGATCAAGTTCACACATAACAATATTAACCTTAAATGTAAATGGGCTAAATGCTCCAATTAAAAAATGCAGACTGGCAAATTGGATAAAGAGTCAATACCCATCAGTTTGCTGTATTCCGGAGACCCATCTCACGTGCATGGACACACATAGGCTCAAAATAAAGGGATGGAGGAAGATTTACCAAGCAAATGCAAAACAAAAAAAGGCAGGGGTTATAATCCTAGTCTCTGATAAAACAGACTTTAAACCAACAAAGATCAGAAGAGACAAAGAAGGGCATTACATAATGGTAAAGGGATCAATTCAACAAGAAGAGCTAACTATCCTAAATATATATGCACCCAATACAGAAGCACCCAGATTCATAAACCAAGTCCTTAGACTCTTACAAAGAGACTTAGACACCAAGACAATAATAATGGGAGACTTTAACACTCCACTGTCAACATTACACAGATCAACGAGACAGAAAGTTAAAAGGATATCCAGGAATTGAACTCAGCTCTGCACCAAGCAGACCTAATAGACATCTACAGAACTCTCCACTCCAGATCAACAGAATATACATTCATCTCAGCACCACATCACACTTATTCCAAAACAGACCTCATACTTGGGAGTAAAGCACTCCTCAGCTAATGTAAAAGAAAAGAGATTATAACAAACTTTCTCAGACCACAGTGCAATCAAACTAGAACTCAGGATTAAGAAACTAACTCAAAACCACTAAACTACATGAAAACTGAACAACCTGCTCCTGAATGACTACTGGGTACATAACGAAATGAAGGCAGAAATAAAGATGTTCTTTGAAATCAATGAGAACAAAGATACAACATATCAGAATCTCTGGGATACTTTAAAGCAGTGTGTAGAGGGAAATTTATAGCACTAAATGCCCACAAGAGAAAGCAGGAGAGATCTAAAATTGACAACCTAACATCACAATTACAAGAACTAGAGAAGCAAGACCAAACACATTGAAAAGCTAGCAGAAGGCAAGAAATAACTAAGATCAGAGCAGAACTGAAGGAGATAGAGACACAAAAAACCCTTCAAAAAATCAATGAATCCAGGGGCTGGTTTTTTGAAAAGACCAACAAAATTGATAGACCGCTAGCAAGACTAACAAAAAAAGAGAGAAGAATCAAATAGACACAATAAAAAATGATAAATGGGATATCACCACTGACCCCACAGAAATACAAACTACCATCAGAGAATACTTGAAACACCTCTATGTGAATAAACTAGAAAACCTAAAAGAAATGGATAAATTCCTGGACACATACACTCTCGCAAATCCAAACTAGGAAGAAGTTGAATCCCTGAATAGACCAACAACAGGCTCTGAAAATGAGGCAATAATTAATAGCCTACCAACCAAATAAAGTCCAGAACTAGATGGATTTACAGCCAAATTCTACCAGAAGTACAAGGAGGAGCTGGTACCATTCCTTCTGAAACTATTCCAATCAATAGAAAAAGAGGGAATCCTCCCTAACTCATTTTATGAGGCCAACATCATCTTGATACCAAAGTCTGGAAGAGACGCAACAAAAAAAGGGAATTTTAGACCAATATCCCTGATGAACATCGATGCAAAAATCCTCAGTAAAATACTGACAAACCAAATCCAGCAGCAGATCAAAAAGCTTATCCACCACAATCCAGTGGGCTTCATCCCTGGGATGCAAGGCTGGTTCAACATACGCAAATGAATAACCGTAATCCAGCATATAAACAGAACCAAAGACAAAAACCACATGATTATCTCAATAGATGCAGAAAAGGCCTTTGACAAAATTCAAGAGTCCTTCATGCTAAAACTCTCAATAAATTCGGTATTGATGGAACATATCTCAAACTAATAAGAGTTATTTATGACAAACTCACAGCCAATATCATACTGAATGGGCAAAAACTAGAAGCATTCCCTTTGAAAACTGGCACAAGACAGGGATGCCCTCTCTCACGACTCCTATTCAACATAATGTTGGGAGTGCTGGCCAGGGTAATCAGGCATGAGAAAGAAATGAAGGGTATTCAATTAGGAAAATTGTCTCTGTTTGCAGATGACATGATTGTATATTTAGAAAACCCCATCGTCTCAGCCCAAAATCTCTTTAAGCTGATAAACAACTTCAGCAAAGTCTCAGGATACAAAAGTAATGGGCAAAAATCACAAGCATTCTTATACACCAATAACAGACAAACAGAGACCCAAATCATGAGTGAACTAACATTCACAATTGCTTTAAAGAGAATAAAATACCTAGGAATCCAACTTACAAGGGATCTGAAGGACCTCTTCAAGGAGAATTACAAACCACTGCTCAGTGAAATAAAACAGGACACAAACAAATGGAAGAACATACCATGCTCATGGATAGGAAGAATCAATATCATGAAAATGGCCATACTGCCCAAGGTAATTTATAGATTCAATGCCATTCCCAATAAGCTACCAATGAGTTTCTTCACAGAATTGGAAAAAAATACTTTAAAGTTCCTATGGAACCAAAAAAGACTCCACATTGCCAAGACAATCCTAAGCCAAAAGAACAAAGCTGGAGTCATCACACTACCTGACTCCAAACTATACTACAAGGCTACAGTAACCAAAACAGCATGGTACTGGTACCAAAACACTGATATAGACCAATGGAACAGAACAGAGCCCTCAGAAATAATACCACACATCTACAACCATTTGATCTTTGACAAACATGACAAAAACAAGAAATGGGGAAAGGATTCCCTACATGATACATGGTGCTGGGAAAACTGGCTAGCCATATGTAGAGAGCTGAAACTGGATCCCTTCCTTACACCTTGTACCAAAATTAATTCAAGATGGATTAGAGACTTAAATGTTAGACTGAAAAACCATAAAAACCTTAGAAGAAAACCTAGGCAATATCATTCAGGCCATAGGCATGGGCAAGGACTTCATGTCTAAAACACCAAAAGCAATGGCAACAAAAGCCAAAATTGACAAATGGGATCTAATTAAACTAAAGACGTTCGGCACAGCAAAAGAAACTACCATCAGAGTGAACAAGCAATCTACAGAATGGGAGAAAATTTTTGCAAGCTACTCATCTGACAAAGGGCTAATATCCAGAACCTACAAAGAACTCAAACAAATTTACAAGAAAAAAACAAACGACCCCATCAAAAACTGGACGAAGGATATGAACAGACACTTCTCAAAAGAAGACATTTATGCAGCCAACAGACACATGAAAAAATGCTCATCATCACTCACTATCAGAGAAATGCAAATCAAAACCACAATGAGATACCATCTCACATCAGCTAGAAGGGTGATCATTAAAAAGTCAGGAAACAACAGGTGCTGGAGAGGATGTGGAGAAATAGGAACACTTTTACACTACTGGTGGGACTGTAAACTAGTTCAACCGCTGTGGAAGACAGTGTGGCAATTCCTCAAGGATCTAGAACTAGAAATACCATTTGACCCAGCCATCCCATTACGGGGTATATACTCAAAGGATTATAAATCATGCTGCTATAAAGACACATGCACATTTATGTTTACTGTGGCCCTATTCACAATAGCAAAGACTTGGAACCAACCCAAATGTCCATCAATGACAGACTGGATTAAGAAAATGTGGCACCTATACACCATGGAATACTATGCAGCCATAAAAAAAAAGATGAGTTCATGTCCTTTGTAGGGACATGGATGCAGCTAGAAACCATCATGCTCAGCAAACTATTGCAAGAAGAGAAAACCAAACACTGCATGTTCTCACTCATAGGTGGGAATTGAACAATGAGAACACTTGGACACAGGATGGGGAACATCACACACCAGGGCCTGTCATGGGGCAGGGTGGGGGGGAAAGGGATAGCATTAGGAGCTATACCTAATGTAAATGACAGGTTAATGGGTGCAGCACACCAACAGGGCACATGTGTACATATGTAATAAACCTGCATGTTGTGCACCTGTATCTTAGAACTTAAAGTATAATAAAAAAATAATTAAATAATTAATTTAAAAATTAAACATAGGATTACCATATGATCCAGCAATTTTACTTCTGGGTATATACACCAAAGAATTAAAAGCAGGCATTGAACAGGTATTTGTATACCCAAGTTTATAACTGTAGTATTACAATAGCTAATATGTGAAAGCAATCCAAGATTCTACTGATAGATGAATGGATAAATAAAATATGATATATACATTAAATGGGATATTATTCAGCCTTAAAAAGGAAGGACATTCTTACACAAGCTACAACATGGATGAATCTTGAAAACAGAAAAGTGAAATAAGCCAATCATAAAAAATAAATGCCATATAATACTACTAATATGAGGTACCTAGAGTAGTCAAATTTATAGAGACAGAAGATAGAATGGTGGTTTCCAGGGTCCAGAGAAAATGGGAAATTAGTTCCTTCATGGGTACAGATTATCAGTTATGCAAGATGAAGTGTTCTGGAGATAGATGGTAACGCTGATTGCGACAATGTGAATATACTTAGTGCCACTAAACTTACATTTAGAAATTCTTAAAACAATAGGTTTTATGTTATGTATATTTTACCAATAAAAATTTAAATCAGAATAAACAAATAATTTAGTAATATCTTCTAATACCTAAAGATGTTCTTAAAACTTGTGAAGTTTATTCAACAAGTAAAAATATAACAAATTTAAAACTAAATATCGAAGACTATCTACTGAATCAATTAAAAGTATTAAAATTACCTCCTGAAAAAGAGCACATCAAACAGTTTTATAAAAGAATTAAGGTCAGGGTGTAGGTGGAACAGAACTATATAACAGCATAACTTTTGTACATTATTAGGCTAAATTTGTTATTAATCCAACACAAATTGTTATAAATTAAGATGCTAATTGTAGTGTCCTGGGCAACTACTAAAAATATAATAATAATATATGATGTGTGTATATATACGTATATATATCAAGGCAGTTAAAATAGTAAAGAAAAAACATCCATTTTTGAATAGACCAATGGCAGGTTCTGAAATTGAGGCAATAATTAATAGCCTACCAACCAAAAAAAGTCCAGGACCAGATGGATTCACAGCTGAATTCTACCAGAGGTACAAGGAGGAGCTGGTACCATTCCTTCTGAAACTATTCCAATCAATAGAAAAAGAGAGAATCCTCCCTAACTCATTTTATGAGGCCAGCATCATCCTGATATCAAAGCCTGGCAGAGACACAACAAAAAAAGAGAATTTTGGACCAATATCCCTGATGAACATCGGTGCAAAAATCTCCAATAAAATACTGGCAAACCAAATCCAGCAGCATATCAAAAAGCTTATCCACCATGATCAAGTGGGCTTCATCCCTGGGATGCAAGGCTGGTTCAACATACGCAAATCAATGAACGTAATCCCGCATACAAACAGAACCAAAGACAAAAACCATATGATTATCTCAATAGATGTAGAAAAGGCCTTTGACAAAATTCAACAGCCCTTCATGCTAAAAACTCTCAATAAATTCGGTATTGATGGAACGTATTTCAAAATAATAAGAGCTATTTACGACAAACCCACAGCCAATATCATACTGAATGGGCAAAAACTGGAAGCATTCCCTTTGAAAACTGGCACAAGACAGGGATGCCCTCTCTCACCATTCCTATTCAACATAGTGTTGGAAGTTCTGGCTAGGGTAATCAGGCAAGAGAAAGAAATCAAGGGTATTCAGTTAGGAAAAGAAATCAAATTGTCCCTGTTTGCAGATGACATAATTGTATATTTAGAAAATCCCATCATCTCAGCCCAAAATCTCCTTAAGCTGATAAGCAACTTCAGCAAAGTCTCAGGATACAAAATTAATGTGCAAAAAATCACAAGCATTCTTATACACCAGTAAGAGACAAACAGAGAGCCAAATTATGAATGAACTTCCATTCACAATTGCTTCAAAGAGAAGAAAATACCTAGGAATCCAACTTACAAAGGATGTAAAGGACCTCTTCAAGGAGAACTACAAACCACTGCTCAATGAAATAAAAGACGACACAAGCAAATGGAAGAACATCCCATGCTCATGCATAGGAAGAATCAATATCATGAAAATGGCCATAGTGCCCAAGGTAATTTATAGATTCAATGCCATTCCCATCAAGCTACTTTCTTCATAGAATTGGAAAAAACTGCTTTAAAGTTCATATGGAACCAAAAAAGACCCCACATTGCCAAGACAATCCTAAGTCAAAAGAACAAAGCTGGAGGCATCACGCTACCTGACTTCAAACTATACTACAAGGCTACAGTAACCAAAACAGCATGGTACTGGTACCAAAACACCAATATAGACCAATGGAATAGAACAGAGCCCTCAGAAATAATACCACACATCTACAGCCATCTGATCTTTGACAAACCTGAGAGAAACAAGAAATGGGGAAAGGATTCCCTATTTAATAAATGGTGCTGGGAAAATTGGCTAGCCATAAGTAGGAAGCTGAAACTGGATCCCTTCCTTACTCCTTTTATGAAAATTAATTCAAGATGGATTAGAGACTTAAATGTTACACCTAAAACCATAAAAACTCTAGAAGAAAACCTAGGTAATACCATTCAGGACATAGGCATGGGCAAGGACTTCATGTCTAAACACAAAAAGCAACGGCAACAAAAGCCAAAATTGACAAATGGGATCTAATTAAACTAAAGAGCTTCTGCACAGCAAAAGAAACTACCATCAGAGTGAACAGGCAACCTACAGAATGGGAGAAAATTTTTGCAATCTACTCATTAGACAAAGCGCTAAATCCAGAACCTACAAAGAACTCAAACAAATTTATGAGAAAAAAAACAAACAACCCTATCAAAAAGTGGGCAAAGGATATGAACAGACATTTCTCAAAAGAAGACATGCATACAGCCAACAGATACGTGAAAAACTGCTTGTCATCACTGGCCATCAGAGAAATGCAAATCAAAACCACAATGAGATAGCATCTCACACCAGTTAGAATGGCAATCATTAAAAATCAGGAAACAACAGGCACTGGAGAGGATGTGGAGAAATAGGAACACTTTTACACTGTTGGTGGGATTGTAAACTAGTTCAACCATTGTGGAAAACAGTATAGCGATTCCTCAAGGATCTAGAACTAGAAATACCATATGACCCAGCCATCCCATTACTGGGTATATACCCAAAGGATTATAAATCATGCTGCTATAAAGACACATGCACATGTATGTTTATTGTGGCACTGTTCACAATAGCAAAGACTTGGAATCAACCCAAATGTCCATCAGTGACAGACTGGATTAAGAAAATGTGGTACATATACACCATGAAATACTATGCAGCCATAAAAAAGGATGAGTTCATGTCCTTTGTAGGGACATGGATGCAGCTAGAAACCATCATTCTCAGCAAACTATTGGAAGAAGAGAAAACCAAACACTGTATGTTCTCACTCATAGGTGGGAATTGATCAATGAGATCACTTGGACTCTGAAAGGGGAACATCACACACTGGGGCCTATTATGGGGAGGGGAGAGGGGGAAGGGATGTCATTGGGAGTTACACCTGATGTAAATGACGAGTTGATGGGTGCTGACGAGTTGACGGGTGCAGCACACCAACATGGCACAAGTATACATATGTAACAAACCTGCACATTGTGCACATGTACCCTAGAACTTAAAGTATAATTAAAAATATATATATATCCATTTAACGCAAAAGAAGGCAGCAACAGAAAACATGAGGAACACAAATAATGTAAGTCATATAGAAATCAAATAGCAAAATGGTAGAACTAAGTCCTTTCTTGGAAATTATATTAAATATAAGCAGATAAAACATTCATTTAAAAGTAGAGATCAGCATAATGATTTTAAACATGATCCAACTATATACTGTGTACAGGTGTCTCACTGTAGATTCAGACAAGTATATTGAAAGAAAAAAGATGGAAAAAGATATTCCATGCAAGTGGTAATAGAATAGGTTGACTAAACTTACATCCAACAAAATAGACACACGTGTACATATACATATATGCACTCAACATTAAACACATAAATATGATAAGTAAATTTTGACAAAACTGAAGGGAGAAATAGCGATACAAGAATTCTCAGGGACTTCAATGCCCCATTTTCAACAATGGAAAGATCATCTAGGCAGAAAGTCAGTAAGTAAAAACAGACTTGAACAACAATGTAGACCAGATGGTCCTAACAAACACATACAGAACACTCCATCTAATAGCCACAGAATACACATTCCTTTCAAACTTTCATGGAACATTCTCCAGGATATATTACATGTTAGACCACAAAACAAGTTTAACAAATTTGAGAAGACTGAAATCATATCAAGTATCTTCACGAGGCACAATGCTATGAAACTAGAAATCAATAACCACAGAAAAATAAGAAAATTTATCAAATGTGGAAATTAAACACAACCCTGAAACAACCAGTAGATTATAGAAAAAATAAAAAGGGATACTAAAAGAATTCTTGAGACAAATAAAAATGGAAACATAAGCATACCAAAAATAATAGGATGCAGCATGGGCCCTTTTAAGAAGGAAGTTAATGTCGATTAAAACTACATTAAAAAAGAAACATTTTAAATATTCTAACTTTATATCTCAATGAACTACAAAAAGAACAAACGAAGCCCAAAGTAGCAGAAAGAAGAAAATAATAAAGATTAGGGCAGAAATAAATAAAATGGAGACTAGACAGACACTACCAAAGGTCAGTGAAACTAAGATTGGCTTTTCTGGAAAGATAAACAAAATTGAAAAACCTTTAGCTAGACTAAGAAAAAAGTGGTAAGTCTCAAATAAATAAAATTATAAATGAAAGAGAAGCAATCAATACCACAGAAATAGAAAGGGTCATAAGAGAACACTATAAATGATTTTTCAACAGCAAACTGAATAATTTAGAAGAAATGAATAAATTTCTAGCAACATACAACCTACTGAGACTGATTGCTGAAGAAACAGAAAATCTGAACATATTAATATTGGTAATAAGATTGGAACAGTAATCAGAAACCTTCCAAGAAAGAAAAATGCCAATCCTTCTCAAACACTTCCCAAAAAATTGAAGGGAACGCTTTCAAACTCATTTTACAAGACCACCACTACCTTTATATCAAAGCCTGACAAGGAATCTTTGAGAAAAGAAAACTACAGGCTAATATCCCAGATAACATAGATGTGCAAATCTTCAACAAAATGCTTACAAATCCAATTCAATAGCATGTTAAAAAAAAAAAAAAAAAAAAATCCCATGATCAAGTGGAACTTACCCCCAGAATGCAAGGATGGTTTAACATACAAAAATCAAGATATAGGAGACACTACATTAACAAAATGAAGGATACAAATTATATATTTATCTCAAAAGATGTAGAAAAATCAATTACAGAAAATTTAACATCTTTCATGATAAAAACTTTCAGCAAATTGGGACTAAATGTCATGTACTTCAACATGATAAAGGCCGTATATGAAGCCTATGACTAACATCATGCTCAACAGTAAAAATCTAAAAGCTTTTCCTCCCAGATTGGGAACAAAACAAATTGCCCACTCTCACCATATCTATTCAACATAGAACTGGAAGGCACAGTCAGAACGATTAGGCAATACAAATAAATAAAAGATAAAGAAAATGTGATACATATATACCATGGAATATTATGCAGCCATAAAAAAGAACAAGATAATATTCTTTGCAGCAACGTGGATAGAGCTAAAGGCCATTATTTGAAGCAAACTAACAGAGGAACAGAAAACTAAATACCACATGTTTTTACTTATAAATGGAAGCTAAACAAGAACATATGGATAGACACTATGAGAGGAACAACAGACACTGGGACATATTTGAGGGTGGAGGTTAGGAGGAAGGAGAGTATCAGAAAAAAATGACTATCAAGTACTATGTTTATCTGGGTGATAAAATTATCTGTACATCAAACCCCCATGACATACAGTTTATCTGTAAACAAACCTGTACATGTACCCCTGAACATAAAAGTTAAAAAAAAAAAAGAAATAAAAGACATTCAAATCAGAGAGAAAGAAGTAAAACTGCATATATTTGTAGATGACATGACCTATATAGAAAACCCTTGACTTCACCAAACAAATGCAGGAACTAATAAATAGTGCAGTAAATTTGCAAGATACAAAATAAACATACAAAAATCAGGAATATTTCTATAAACTAACAACAAAGTATTTGCAAACAAATCATGAAAACAATTCTACTTAAAATAGTATAAAAATAAAATTATTGTGTATAAATTATACCAAGGAGGTGAAAAATCTGTATGCTATGCTGAAAACTATAAAACATTGGTGAAAAAACTGAAGAAGACACAAATAAATGGAAAGGTATCCTACATTTATGGACTGGAAAAAATAATACCATTAATATGCTAATACCACCCAAAGTGATCTATAGATTTGGTATAACCCCTACCAAAATACCAGTGATATTCTTCACAGAAATAGAAAAAAAAAATTGTAAAATTCCTGTGACCACAAAAGGCCCCTGAATAGCAATGCAATCTTAAACAAGAGAAGCAAATCTGGAGACATCACACTACTTGATTTCAAAATATAGTAGACAGTCATAGTAATTAAAACAATATGGTATTGGAATAAAACGAGATATAGAGACCAATGAAAGAGAATAGAGCCCAGAAATAAATTGGCACATTTGCAGTCAATCGATCTTTGACAAAGTTGCAAAGAACACACAATGGGGAAGACAGTCTTTTTAATAAATGATGTTGGAGAAACTGAATATTCACACACAAAAGAATGAAAATAGACCCTTATTTCACACCATACACAAAAACCAACTCAAAATAAATTAAAAACTTAAATGTAAGAGCTGAAGCTGTAAAACTCCCAGAAGAAAAAAGCTTTTTGACATTAGTCTGGGGAATGAATTTTTGGATGTGACCCAAAAGCACAGGCAACAAAAACAAAAATAGATAAATTCAGATAAAAAACTGAATCAAATTTAAAAATCTTATACATAGCAAAGTAAACAATCTACAAAGTGAAGAGACAACTTGCAAAATGACAGAAAATCAAATAATGTGCTAATATCCAAAATATATAAGGAAATCAAAAACTCACTAGCCACAAAACAAATAATTTAATTTAAAAATGGGCAAGGACCTGAATAGACATTTCTCAAAAGAAGACATATAAATGACCAAAAGATATATGAAAAAATATTCAACATAATTATCATCAGGAAAATAAAAATGAAAACTATAATGAGGTATCACCTTACACCTGTTAGAATGGCTATGGTAAAAAAAAAAAAAAAAAAGACAAAAAATAACAAGTGATGATAAGAATATGGAAAACAGGATGGCAATTTCTCAAAAACTTAAATATAGAAGTACCATATGATTCAGTGATCCCACTTCTTAACACAGAGCCAAAGAAGATGAAATCAGTATCTTGAAGAGATATTTGTCTGCACTACCATGTTCATTGCAGCATTATTAGAAATTGGCAAGATATATAACTAACTTTTTTTTTTTTTTTTGAGATGGAGTCTCACTCTATTGCCCAGGCTGCAGTGCAGTGGCATGATCTTGGCTCACTGCAACCTCCACCTCTCAGATTCAAGTGATTCTCCTGCCTCAGCCTCCTAAGTAGCTGGGATTACAGGTGCCCACCACCATGCCTGGCTAATTTTTGTATTTTTAGCAGAGACTGGGTTTCACCATGTTTGCCAGGCTGGTCTTGAACTCCTGACCTCAGGTGATTCGCCCGTCTCGGACTCCCAAAGTGCTCGATTACAGGTGTGAGACACTGCACCCAGCCAGAATCAACCTAACTTTTTATCCCCAAATAATTGGACAAAGAAAATGTGATATATTATATATATGCACATATATTATATAATGTATATACATGTGATTATATATTATATATACACACATATAATGTATATAAATGCAATTATTTGTATATATTAGATATACATATAATATATAAATGTGATACATTATATATAATTAATATATATAATATATAAATAAAATATATTTCCATTGTGACAACATGGGTGAACCTAGAGGATATTGTTATGTTAACTCAAATATTATATTACGTTAACTCAAATAAGCTAGGCACAGAAAGACACATACTGAATGATCTCACTTATATTTGGAATCTAAAGAGTCAAACTCATAGGAACGGAAAGTTTATTGGTTGCCAGAGAATGGTGGCTGCCAGGGACTGGAGTGTGGGGGAATTATGAGCATTTTGTCAAATAGTACAGAATTTCAGTTAGGTATGATGAATAAGATCTGGAGATATAATGTACAGCTATAATTCACAAAATTGTGTTATACATTTGAGATTGGCTAAAACAGCAGATCTTAAATATTCTCATCACACACAAAAAACTGATAACTATGTGAGGTAACAGATATGTTACTTAGCTTCATTGTGGTAATCATTTCGTAGTGCACATGCAAATGTTATATTCAATAGAAGAAGAACAGCCTTTTCAACAAATAGTGCTGGAGCAATTAAGTATCTGTGTTAGTTTGTTTTCATGCTGCTGATAAAGACATACCTGAAACTGAGAACAAAAAAAAAAGTTTTAATTGGACTTAAAGTTCTAAAAGGCTGGGGAGGCCTCAGAATCACGATGGGAGACAAAAGGTTCTTCTTACATGGTGTAGGCAAGAGAAAATGAGGGAGAAGCAAAAGCAGAAAGCCCTGATAAACCCATCAGATCTCGTGAGACTATTTGCTATCACAAGAACGGCATGGGAAAGACTGGTCCCCATGATTCAATTACCTCTCCCTAGGTCCCTCCCACAACACGTGGGAATTCTGGGAGATACAATTCAAGCTGAGATTTGGATGCAGACAGAGCCAAACCATATTATTCCAATCCTGGCCCCTCCAAATCTCATGGCCTCACATTTCAAAAGCAGTCATGCCTTCCCAACAGTCCCCGAAAGTCTTAACTCATTTCAGCATTAACCCAAAAGTCCACAGTCCAAAGTCTCATCTGAGACAAGGCAAGTCTGTTCCGCTAGTGAGCCTGTAAAATCAAAAGCAAATTAGTTACTTCCTGGATACAATGGAGATACAGGTATTGGGTAAATATAGCCATTCTAAATGGGAGAAATTGGCCACAACAAAGGGGTTACAGGGCCCATGCAAGTCCGAAATCCGGCAGGCAGTCAGATTTTAAAGCTCCAAAATGATCTCCTTTGACTCCAGGACTCACATCCAGGACACACTGAGGCAAGAGGTGGGTTCCCAT
This sequence comes from Papio anubis, assembly GCF_008728515.1. Taxonomy (NCBI): domain Eukaryota; kingdom Metazoa; phylum Chordata; class Mammalia; order Primates; family Cercopithecidae; genus Papio; species Papio anubis. Next base: position 82,060,503 of record NC_044986.1, read on the forward strand.
GGCCTTGGGGAACTCTGTCCCTGTGGCTTTGCAGGGTACAGCCTCCCTCGTGGCTGCTTTCATGGGCTAGCATTGAGTGTCTGTGGCTTTTCCAGGCATACGGTGCAAGCTGTTAGTGGATCTATCATTCTGTGGTCAGAAGGATGGTGGCCCTCTTCTCACAGCTCTACTAGACAGTGCCCCAGTAGGGACTCTGTATAGGGACTCCACACCCCACATTTCCCTTCTGCACTGCCCTAGCAGAGATTCTCCATGAGGGCCTCACCCCTGAAGCAAACTTTTGCCTGGGCATCCAGGCATTTCTACGCATCTTCTGAAATCTAGGCAAAGGTTCTCAAACCTCAATTCTTGACTCCTTGACTTCCACATAGGGACTCCACACCCCAGTAGGGACTCCAATCCCACATTTCCCTTCCACACTGCCCTAGCAGAGGTTCTCCATGAGGGCCTTGCCCCTGCAGCAAACTTTTGCCTGGGCATCCAGGCATTCTATACATCTTCTGAAATCTAGGCAGAGGTTCCCAAACCTCAATTCTTTGCTTCTGTGTACCTGCAGGCTCAACACCACGTGAAAGCTGCCAAGGCTTGGGGCTTCCACCCTCTGAAGTCACAGCCCAAGCTCTATGTTGGCCCCTTTCAGCCATGGCTGGAGCATCTGGGACACGGCACCAAGTCCCTAGGCAGCACACAGCACAGGGACCCTGGGCCCAGACCATGACACCATATTTTGCTACTAGGCCTCTGGGCCTGTGATGGGAGGGGCTGACATGGCCTGGAGACATTTTCCCCATGGTCTTGGGGATTAACATTAGGCTCCTTGTTACTTGTGCAAATTTCTGCAGCTGGCTTGAATTTCTCCTCCAAAAATGGGTGTTTCTTTTCTACTGCTTTGTCAGGCTGCAAATTTTCTGAACTTTTATGCTGTTTCCCTTTTAAAATGGAATTCTTTTAACAGCACCCAAGTCACCTTTTGAATGCTTTGCTGCTTAGAAATTTCTTCCACCAGATACCCAAAATCATCTCTCTCAAGTTCAAAGTTTCACAAATCTCTAGCGCAGGGGAGAAATGCCACTACTCTTTGCTAAAACATAACAAGAGTCACCTTTGCTCCAGTTCTCAATAAGTTCCTCATCTCCATCTGAGACCACCTCAACCTGGACCTTATTGTTCATATCACTATCAGCATTTTTGTCAAAGCCATTCAACAGGTCTCTAGGAGGTTCCAAACTTTCTCACATTTTCCTGTCTTCTTTTGAGCCCTCCAAATTGTTCCAACCTCTGCCTGTTACCCAATTCCAAAGTAACTTCTATATTTGTGGGTACCTTTTCAGCAATGCCCCACTTCCAGTACCAATTTACTGTATTAGTTTGTTTTCACACTGCTGATAAAGACATATCCAAAACTGGGAACAACAACAAAAAAAAGTTTTAATTGGACTTACAGTTTCACATGGATAGGGAAGCCTCAGAATTATGGTGGGAGGTGAAAGGCTCTTCTTACATGGTTGTGGTAAGAGAAAACGAGGAAGAAGCAAAAGCAGAAACCCCTGATAAGCCCACATTAAATCTTGTGAGACTTATTCATTGTCATGAGAATAGCATGGGAAAGACCGGCCCCTATGATTCAATTACCTCTCCCTGGGTCCCTCCCACAACATGTGGAATTCTGGGAAATACAATTCAGGTTGAGATTTGGGTGGGGGCACAGCCAAATCATATCAGTATCCATAGACTGAAAAAAAAGACCTCAGCCTCTACCTCAAAGTTCATACAGAAATTCACTCAAAATTGATTGTCGAATGAAATGTAAAATGTAAAAATATAAAAATGTGAGGAATTTTAAAACAGGAGAAAATCCTAAGGCTCTCTGGATAGACAAAGACAACATCAAAAAGAATGATCCATGAAAGAATAAATTTCTAAATTTGACCTCATAAAAATTAAAACCTTTTCTCAGTGAAAGACCCTGTTAACGTCAAAACATCATGTTGTATGCTGTAAATTTTTATTTGTCAGTAATACCTCAATAAAGAAAAAAATAAGTAAACTTAGCAAAAGATCAACATAATACTAAATGGCTACTTGCTTTATCAATTTTTTGAGGAAAATATTTAGTTGACTAACTACTGAGCTGGGTTCAAACTCAATCCACTATTAGATTCACTGATACTTCATTATTTATTAATTATTAAATAGGAAAATTTTAATTAATTGTGTTATATGGTTAATTTTTCAATTAGTCCATTTTCTCTGAATACAATTCTGAAATCCTTTAGCTGATAATTTTGAAAATAACAAAAAATACAAATGTGAAAAAATTTATATGTATAGATGTAAGTCCAAGAATGGCTAAAATAATCCTAACAAAGAAGATTAAAATGGAAGGAATCACTCTGCCCTATAATAAGGCTTATGCTATAGCTACTGTAATCACAATAGTATGGTGTTGGCAAAGGGACAACCATATATAACAATGGAACAGAATAGACAATTTAGATAACATACAAATATGCCCAACTGTTTTCTCACAAAATACAAAAGCAATTCCATGGAGGAAGGATAGCCTTTTCAACAAATAGTATTAAAGCTATTGGACATCCATAGACCAAAACAGACAGACAAGACAAAACAAAACAAAACAAAAAATGCTCTCAACCTAAACCTCAAACTGTATAAAATTATCTCAAAATTGATTGTGGACTGAACTGTAAAATGCAAACATTTTCAGTAAAAAATAAAAGTAGAAAATCTTCAGGGTCTCAGGCTAGGAAAAGACTTGACAGCAAAAGCATGATTCGTGAAGCAAATAATTTTCTAAATTGAACCTCATCAAAACTAAAACGTTTTCATGGTGAAAAGACAAGAGTTTGAAAAGACAAGCTATAGAGTGGCAGCAAATATTTGCTGACCGCCTATCTGACAAAGAACTAGTATGTAAAATATATAAAGAACTTTCAAAACTCAAAAGTAATAAGCAATCCATTTAGAAAAGTTAAAAACAGATATTTTATGGAAGGGGATATATACATAGCAAATAAGCACATAAAAAGGTGTGCAGCATCATTAGTCATTAAGGAAGTGCAAAATAAAACCACAATGAGGTATGACTCCACACCCATCAGAATGGTAAAATGAAAAATAATGGCAATACCAAATGTCAGGAAAGATGCAGAGAAACTGGATTATTCTTACATCACTGGCAGAAATATGAAATGGTACAGACACTCTGGAAAGCAGTTTGATACCTTCTTACAATACCCAACATGAACTTGCCATATGATCCATCAATTGCACTCTGGGGTGTTTATCACATGTAAATGAAAACTCATGTTCACGCAAAAACCTGCACACAAATGTTCATGGCAGCTTTTTTCATAATTGCCAAGAATTTGAAACATCCCAGATGTCCTCCAATGGGGGAATGGTTAGACAAACTGTGGTATATGTGATATTACTCTTATGTGGTATATGTGATATAATCAAAGCGGTGAACTACTAATATGCACGAAAACGTGGATGAATCTCTAAGGAATTATGTTGAGTGAAAAAGCCAAAGCCAAAAGGCATTATTCCATTTATATCACATACTGAAATGACAAAATTTTAGAGATGGAGCACAATTAATGATTGCCAGAGTTGGGGACAGAGTGGCAGGGGAAGAAATGTGAAAAAAGTTGGGTGGTTGTAAAACATAAAGGATCCTTGTGGTGATAGATCTGTTCAGTATCTTTAACGTGGTGCAGATATACAAGTTTATAAGTGATAAAATAGTATAGATCCGAATGCAGACATACATATAGACAGACACACAGAGAGATGAGTATAAGAGGGGAAATGTGAATAAAATCAGTCAACCGCATCAATGTCAGTACCCTGGTTTTGATATAATATTAGACTTTTGCAAAATGTTACCACTGAGAAGACTGGGTAAAGGATCCTAGGAAACCTCTCTGCAATTTTTCTTACGACTACATGTGAATCTATAATTATCTCAATAAAAACGTCAATTTAATAAAGATATTAGACAATATCATACTGAATCTTGAATCCTAGTCAAGGAGTTTGAACTCTTTTCAATAGCTAGTTGAGACCCATAGAGGCTGGTTGAGTATAGATGACTTGATTAAGAGCTATGGATCAAAAGAACCAATATGATGGCAGTGAGTGTGATGAATTAAAGGAGATGTTACTAAAGGCAGTGGCTCAAAAAACCATAGTCAGACATCAAGTTAGAGGTAATATTGAAACCAATATTGTACCCAATGAAGTGTACAACAGATCCATGCCTATGGCCACTTCAGCAACCACACATCCAAACCAAATGCACTTTGTCCATGTTCTTTTTTTTATAATTTGCGCTATATTTGGGAATCTGATCATAAAATAAAGTCACTTCCAAGATTTCTTTTGCTATATTGAGCTCATTCTTTTATGCCATAATCTTAATATTTTGTAAAAATGAAGACATATTTTTAGTTTTTGGTTTCAATAATTTTATAATCATATAAATGTGCATGAAATATGTTTTCCAGTTATTGTGGTAATTGGCATTTTTGAAAAAATCATTTTAAGGTGTTTGAAGATTGAAAAAAACATATTAGACTTCTGGTTTAAATTAATTTTAACTAAATATTTGTAAAATTTTGATTAAATAAGTTTGTAATCAATGTTTAAATGTCTGAGGAAATGTAATTTGTTAATTGATTTCTTAGCTTTGTAGCCAGCATTAAATTTGCAGGAAATATTATTTAATGAATTTATACATTTATGTAATTTTGCCTGAGATAAAATACAACAAGAGTGAAGCTCTTCTCCACGCACTAAAGATTCCAGGAGACCATCAGATTGCAGATCAGGGCTCTCTCCATCATACCACACTGCCCTGGAAAGGTTTACATCCTCTTTAAAGCCTCTCTGAGCTGCTGGCTCCAGATCAAGGAGGAATAGGCTTACCTTATGGGGTTGTCCATCCTGGACACTGTGAGGAAGGCAGCAAGGTTGGCTGTGTAAGAGGAGCACACAATGAGCGTGAAGAGCCACCAGCTGCCCATCACGATGCGCATGGCCACGGAGTTCACGGAAGATTCACCACCTGCAGGAGGCAGACAAAGTGGATTGGCCAGTGGCTTCTGGTCTCCCTCTCATCCCCAGGGAGGTGCTCTGCCCTGCAGTCAGGCACACAGGCTATCACTGGTGATGGGCTGGGAACCAGGGAGGTGACTGCCAGCTGGCTCTGGGCATCTGTGCCAATTCTGGGATAAGATCCTAAAACCATGGATCTTGGACAGGGGCAGAGGACCACAAAATATGGAAAAGTTAGGATTGGGCTTCTAGTGGTGTGGAGTTCATCAAAACACCAAGGGTGGGGGTCTGAATATGAAAATCTTTCAGTTAGGAGATTCTACCTCACAGTGGTAAGAACTTCTAGGGCTGCAGCCTTATGTAAGATCCCTTTCCAATTTCAAATTCATATATAGCAGACTCGGGAATTCTGTAAATATAGAAATACCTCCTACGTGGAGGGCTCCCTGGCTTTTCTTTTAAACTTCAGAAATGGGATGTCCCATATCACTTTTATTAGTATTCAGCCCTCTCTAGATGGCTTTTCTTCCCCCAGAATTTTCAGAAATCATGGCATGAGACTTTTAGTTAGAAGTTTAGCCTCTTTGAGGCCAATTATTTCTCCCTGGTCTCTAAAGTGTTAGGAGAAGAGAGCTTCTCACTGCTTATCTCCTTACATAACCTCACAAAGCATTTGCCATGGTGCGAACAGGACCAACACTCACATTAGAAACTTTGCAATTTGTTGCTCCAGTCACAATGGCACAATCCTATAACTCACTACTGGATAGAAGTGCCATTCAGACCCCTCAGAGGTAGGAGAATTTGTACCTCAAGAATGGCTGGAGTACTGCTTATATGATTGCAACACAATTGGGATTTTTTTTTCCCATTAAGTCATCAAATTTAAGCAAGATTCACAGTTTCATCGACAACCTCATGTGCATAGCAATCACTTTAATGTAGGAGGGGAGAAAAGTGCAAAGCAGAACTCCAAAGTTAATTTTATCTAAAGTGGAGAATCAGGAATTGAAGTTGAGTTCCTTATTGTTGTTTCATTTAATTTATCTCTGATATTATTCAGGGAAGTTGGGTGCAACATGATATTTGTACTGTCCTAGAGATTAAGTAAAATTGCATTTGAAATGACTTTGGTAAAATGCACCTGAGAACTTTGCCAATGGATAAGTTCTTCCAAGCCCCTAGAGCTATTCAAGGATCAGGGAACCAGAAAGGTACCTTGCTGTACGAAGGCTCCATAGACAATCCAGATGGCACTGTGCAGAGTAGCAGAAGCTGATGGCCTGGGCTGGGCAGCACTCTGAGCCCTCACAGCCTGTATCCTGTTCAACACAAATATCAGCACACCAACCACGGGGATGGCTGCTGCAATGCAGGCCCACACAGCAAAATCGAATGGAGCAAAGAGGGAGAAGATGCTGATTTTCTCCTCAGGTTTCTTGATTAGAATTCCCACTGAATAGTCCATGTACCGCTTGCTGAAGTCCACAACGCTCTCCCTTTCTGGGGTGATGGTGATGGCAGAGATGGCCAAGTCTGCTCTCTGAAAGGCAAAGCCATCTCATCAGACGGCAGTCCTCAGCTTACTGTTGGGTTCTGCCCTGGGTCAAGGTCCACCTTCTGCCCTTTGAACTGCTCTTTTCAGAGGAATGGATTTGAGAGCTGGCGCCCTGAGAGTCTGAATATTGTAAGGAAAATCCAACACTAAGTTGTCTGTTACTATTTCCTTCACCTTACAAGTTTCTCTCTTCTAAAAACTTCAGGAAACGGTTTCTACAGAAAAGAGCCGAGTAAAGCATCTTCATTTCTCTATGAATTACAGTTTATCTTCACTTTCTTGTTGTTTTCCTACCAAACTTTAGCTATCTTCTTTTTATTTTCCCTGTGTTTCCCTCTACCCTTCACCAAGAAGGCCCTTCTATCTTCTTCTAAGCCTGTCTGCATCCTCCCTACATGTTAAGACCAGAGGCACACTCCATTTCTTCATCACACCCCTCAGACTCTATTATCCCACATTGATCTCTCTCTTTTCTAAAACACTTCAGAAGTTATATGGTGAGTTCTACAACTATGTTAGACTTCATTAACATATTAGCCACTGAGTGTTTTATAGGTAGACTTTATGCCAGAGAGTAAAATACTGAAAGAATAAAGGGATCATCTACTTACTTCTATCTTCCCCCACCCTTAATTCATGGCTTGCAGACCCACAGGTTGATTCTTCCATGATAAAGCCATGGTGTGAAGAATCTCTATGGACGTTCCCTACTGTGACCTCAAAATTATCTCCCAAGATGTTTGCCTTCCAAAATGGGCTCCCATTTCAAAAACAGACAGAAACCCCATTAAGATGGATCCAGACTGTGAGGATGAAGCTGCCAAGTTTGGGGCAATTACAAGCTTCATGTCTGGATGGGTGGGTGCCAGGTGACAATGGGGCCTAGAGTCCTCCTTTAGTCACAAGAGCACTGAAAGGCAGTCATCATAATGATCTGGGCTCTTGGCCCTCCAAGTGGGAGGCATCAGCAGAACTGGTTTCTTTTAGAATGACCAATAGTGACAACTGATTCAACCTCCATGCTCAAGTTGGGGAAACACATGTGGAAGGATTTTTTTAAGGTTTAATACGTGGGCTAGGGACAGATATACTCATGTCCTAAACTGAAATCTAATACTGTACCTTGAGTAAAGACAAAATATGGAGGTGACCCTATCAACACCCTCCTCTTACACTTGTCACACTGGCACCTCTGGTTCTTGCCTCTCTTCTAAAAATCCCAATGTCCGGGGACTATTTTTAGGATTAGGAAGGTTTGGAGCATATTTAAGGGCTTAAAAAGAAATTTAGTGGAGCAGGATAGGCTTATAACACAGAATGAAGGTAAACTAATTTATGAAGCAAAGTTTGAAGGAGGCACAAAGGAATCAACTCATGACACAGGTGGAGGGGTTGTCCTGTGACAGTGGGAGAGACTGACAGGGGACAGGGGACACTCCCCTCTGTGGGAGATGGCAGATGCCTGCAGATGTAAATTTCATAGGCATTAGAAGTACAATTTTATGCCCCAAAGTCTCAGTTTATTTCCCCAATATAGAAGTGCAATCATTTTTTTTTTTAGTTGGGAAGGATAGAAGATTCTTAGGTAGCTCAAGAAGAAAGGTAAACTTTTTAAACAGTCTCTGAGAGACATAGCCAAGGAGCCCAACAGAGGACAAGTTAAAAGATTCTGGCAGTACTGAAGGGCCCAGCTGATTCTGGAGACCACACAGGGTTTCTACAGCAATCTGGACAGATTTGTAATTTCCTTCTCTAATTGAATGCAGCAACCTAGATTTCAGAGTGAAGAGGATAGATAATAGAATCCATTCAGGCTTAGGGTGCAAGAAAAAAGTCGAGAACAGAGGGAGTCACAAGGGATGAAGGGAGGAGGGATTTATCTGGCCACCCATGGAGGATGCAGTATCAGAAAGGCACAGAAGCTGCAGAGAAAGATGGACCTCAAATACACACACTACGTGGAAAGAACCAGACACAAAAGACCACATCTTGTATGATTCAAAAGACCACATCTTGTATGACACAAAAGACCACATCTTGTATACAAAATGTTCACTGAAGCAACTCTCTAAGATACAAAGTAGATTAATGGTTGCCTAGGGCTGGGGGTGGGAGTGGCATTAACTATAAGTAGGTATGAAAGATCTCAATGGGGTGACAGAAGTATTCTAAAACTAGATTATAATGAAGGTTGCACAACCCAGTACCTTTACTAAAAATCATTGAGTTGTATATCTAAAATGGGTAAATTTTATAGTATGTGAAGTTATCATAGTAAAGCTGTTTCTTAAAAAGATTAATAGAAATCAGAGGAATGACAGGCCTAGTGTCTGCCTTTACATATTTAAAAAGCAAAGGGCCTTTGCTGTCAGAGTAAAGGTTCAAAAGAGGCAGAAGGACAACTTGTTGTGGTCATGCAGTGGGCTAGTGATGGTGACATGTAAGATGCTAACAAGATGCATGGGGGTGAACAATGGAGTGGAGCAAAGCAAAGCTCCCTGGAGGTGAGGATGTCAAAGTACTGGGAGTCCAGAGTTGTCTACAGGGATGTCAGAAGTTGTCAGAATGGTGGCAGGAGGAATAATGGAGATGGAGGACTTGAGTCAGATGCCATCATGATCAATGATCATGGGGAAACGACCCAAGGTCATGAGATGACAAGAAGGGGGACATGGTAAGTTGGCCTCATGCCATGAGTTTCAATGAGGATGCAGTTTCTACGGGAGGGAAGAAGAGTACGATTTAAATGAGTATGAGGACCTGCGGGATGCCACACCATCCACACATAGCAATGTAGACACACACATGTGTATGCATATCCTAGCTGTGGTCTATGAGGGATAGGAGAATAAGCACTCACAAGTACCCCTGGTGGGAACTAGGTTTCTGCTTCCCACCAGGGAAGGTTCCCTGTAGGGTGTGGGGTGGTTCCCTGAAGGGTGTGCTACAGAGTAGGTACAGTGGATGATAGACTTCAAATGAATGACAGAAGTGGGCAGGGAGGTAACACAGAGTGTCAGGGATGAGGAGATACAAGAGCAGAAATGGATGTAGCAGGGGATTTGAGGACAAAAGAGCCTTTGTGTGTGGAGAATGGTAACTGTGGTCTGTTTAGCTGGTCCCAAGGTTTCCACGGTGCAACTGGTCAAGTTTAGATATTACCCCAGAGGAAGACTAGGGTGCCCCTCCCCCTGAATCTGCTGTGGGGACCTACCTTGCTGATGAGCTCCCCGATCATCCCGTTCCAGGAGGTGTTATGGAGCTGGTGACCATACCTGCCATCAGGGGCTTGATAAATCTCATATTTGAAGCCCAGAGCCTTGGCCAGTGCATCCAGGACATCTATGGAGAACCCTTTGTAGCGCTTGGGCTGTCCTAGGATGTTCTCAGCCACCATCACGAAAGGCTCTTCCTGAGGACAACAGAATGAAGGTTCTCCAATTAAATAACAGGTTCATTAACACATATCTCGAGTGTATTGTTAGAGAGAAAGATCTGATTAGAACATTTGCAGTTCCCCAATTTAGGACTGGAGGCTCAACTTACTCGCCCTTTTCTAAAAGCCGTGTATGGACACTCAAGGAAGAGTGTACAGGATGATCACTCCAATCAGTAGGTCCATACAGAGGAGTGGAGATTCATTTGTCCTATGTTGTTATCCCGGGCTCTGCTCCAACCCCTACTTCCCTGAATAATATGGTTTGTTTTCCTTCCTCCATTTGTAACATCCATGCAGAGTTAGGACCATGTCCTTAGAATATGCCAAAATTATACGAGGCCCACATAAGAAACATGAAACTTCTCATCCAGGATAATAAGTGGTGATAAAGTTCTGTGACATTAGGTTGAGAGAAAAAGCATTATGTCTACTAGCAATACTAGAAAGTGGATATGGATTAACTGGCCAAGGCCAGACCAGAAGCCAAAGGGTAAGATAGAATTCAAACCCAGAGTTCCGAGTTCAAAGCCATGCCACGCTCACACCTGCACATGTTGTGCTATGCCACAAGTGAGCGAGGTGGTCGTCTGAAAAATGCCTCAGCGCTCACCACCATTCCCCTTCCTTCTTGTGTGAAACTGAACAAGGGGCCTTTGGCAAACAGTTCCAGGGAGTATAGCTCATTAATTTAGTGGTGTTGGGAAACAGGGTGTAAAGCTTGTTTGTGGTGTGCAAACAGGGAATGCACAAATACTGCTGCCAAAGATTTCTGAGCCAAGGGAATGCTAGTGTCTGCTGGGACAGAAGGGACATTTGGGCATGTGTGACCCAGTCAATAAGAGGCAAATCTATAACGTCTCCTGCAGTTTTTATAAAAATGTGAAAAAAGCAATTGAAAGGAAGATGCTTTTAAGGTCTCTTACAAATGCAAAAGTCTATGATTCCACGATACTCATGCAGAAAAGTTGCAACTACCAAATGGTCTTCATTCTGAACTTGTGTCACATGAGCCCATCAGTAGTGTTGGGTGCTAGGAGAATGTCCTCCTCCAGCATCTATCTTGGGGTTCTGGCTACCAGAACAGCTCTCCTAAGGACCAGTAGTGGGTCAAGATCCAGTTTACATCCAAGAACAAGGGGAGCAGCTGGGCCCCCTCTGGTCCTCAGAGGAGGCTGTGGATGAGAAGTCCTTTTCTAGAGCAGCTCAGGGACTTCCTATGGAAAGCACAGAGGTCCTGGGGCAGAAACATCAATCTCGCTCTTCCTTTCATTATTCACACAATTAGTTAAATGAAAGGCCTTATGAAAGCTCATAACACTCCTCAAGATTCTCTTCTCCCAAAACCCAGCATGAAACAGAAAGCAGCCTCTGATTCAACAGCCTGGATGGTATAGCTCCCAGAATGTCCCCATGATCCTACCAAGACAGTCACCACTTTGAGAGTCAATCCTTGGAGGCGGCTGCCCATGGGCCTCTCTTGCAAGCTGCCATTCAAGCCCTTCTCTGAGTCCCACGTCGCCAACTGTGAAGGAAAAATAAAGATTATGAGGGATGGAACTGACATCTATGCACACCTTAGGACCTCAGCTCCTACACTGGGAGCCTGAATTAGGCAAGTAGGATAACAGCAGTCCCCTAGAGTTCCCAGAGACCCAGAGCCATTTTAAAACCCTAAAGAGAATAGACATATGGTAAACAGAGTTACATGTCCTCCTTCAGCTCACCTGGATCTCTAGAGCTCAGCACAGCCCTAAAATGAAACCAACTGGTGAGAACTTGTCTCTAAAACAAATGTTTATGTCCAGTTTTATTCTGTTCACCCACAGAGGCCATGTCACTGTGATGCCTGCAAAATACCCTCTTTGTTTAATTATTCCTTTGGCTTGCCCAGGCCACAAGGCCCTTGAGTTCAGCCATTGCTCCCTCCATAGGTAGGATGAGGCTCAGCAGTAAAGCAAGTAGTAAACGCTCAAGTGCACAGCTTGCCTTGCACCCTGGTGCCTATGGCAAGCAGGGTCAAGAGCTTCCTGCCTGTTTTCACTGTGGTGTCAGCTGCTTCATTTTCCTTGATAGGCAAGTAGAGGCTAATGGCAGGGTAAATGTGCTCTGAATCTGCTACATTCTCCTAAGCCTGCAGAGTGTATCCAATAGCCAGATGCATCTCTTACAGTCACCCTAAGGTGGTCACGTAGAACCTACCTTGGCTCAGAAACAATGAGGAGACACCGTTGTTCATGAGACTGCTTCCCCTCCCTGCATCCTTGCAGGGTCTATACAATGACAAAACTTTTGTCTGGGAAATGATTCTCAACTATTAATGGGGAAGACATAACAAAATGCAGATACCCAGCTCCATCTCAAGTCAACTAAATCAGGATCTCAGGGCCTGAGCATAGGAAGTTAATGCCTCCCGAGTGCTCCTGATATTGCAGCCAAGGTTGAAAACCCCTGCTCTTCTAGGTCACTGGCCCTCCAACTTGGATGCATATTAGTATCTCTTCTGGGGGGCTTTATAATAAAATGTACTGAAAGTTGGGTCCTACCCCCAGAGACCCTTATGTAATTGGTCTGTAATGTACTAGAGATGAATATTTTAGCTCCCCAGGTGATTCTAATGCACAGCCAGAATTGTGAACCACTGTTGTTGATTAAAGCCATGATGCTCAAACTATGATATCCACACAAATCGCCCAGGGATTTTCTATGCACTTTCTGATTCTGGTGCCTGAGATTATTCATGTCTAACAAGCTCCCAGGTGATGCTGCTGCTGCTGCTGCTAATCCATGGACCACCATTTAAATAGCAGGGGGCTAAAGGGTCAAACTGCCACAGGCAGTATATACTGTTGTCAGGGAAAAATCCATAAGATCCCCTAGTTAACCTGAAGAGAAGAAGAACCCCAGTGGAAAAGTGCTACTGGGAGCCCTAAAGGAACCACCAACTGTTCCACTTAAGAATGCTTCTACTCTCTCAGCATTTCCCATCGTTCTGACATCTGCAGCAGGGTCTGCACACTGAGCCCTGACTATAAGGCCATAGAACCTGAGGGGCCATTCCTCCTGAAAGAGACAACAACTCTGAGATATAAAGTAAAACCACCAGAATAAGAGATGGAGTTCTAGAGTCAGTTTAACAGAAACCTGGAATTTCCTGTTGTCACCTTGGACATGATGCCCAACAAGACCCACTCCATCCTAAATAATAGGATGCCTTGGTGTGATGAATAAATAAATTAGTAAAAAACATGGCCATGTACCCTGAAGAACCACCCACCACCACCACTAATTAATTTGGGGGCATTGAGATAAAGAACAAGTGAAGATCTACCCCAAATTCTGCTTAAAGACCTTGAAGATACCAATATACCACACTTTGGGTAATGATATAGTTTTTTAAAAAAAAAAAAGCAAAAATCATGGCTATTTCTCCATTGGATCTTAAGAAATAGGCTGGGAGCTGTGGCTTATGCCTGCAATCCCAGCACTTTGGGAGGCCAAGGCGGGTGGATCACTTGAGTCCAGGAATTCAAAATCCGTCTGGGCAATATGGTGAAATACTGCCTTTATAAAAAATAAAAATAAATTAGCCAGGTGTGGTGGCATACACCTGTAGTCCCAGCTACTTGGGAGGTTGAGGTGGGAGGTTCAATAGAGACCAGGAGGTCACACCCAGAGAGTCAGACAGGCACAGACCTGCCTGGGCAACAGAGTGAGATCCTGCCAAAGAAAGAAGGGGAAGGGAAGGAAGGAAGGAAGAAGGAAGGAAGGAAGGGAAGGATGAAGGCAAGGAAGGAAGGAGGAAGGAAGGAGGGAAGGAAGGAAAGAAGGAAGGGAAGTAATTGAGAGAAGAAGGAAGGAAGGAAGAGTTGAAATACAGAAAGAAAGAGCGGGGGAGATTGAGAGAGGAGAGGAGAGAGAGAGAGGAGAGGAGAGGAGAGAGAGAGGAGAGGAGAGGAGAGGGGAGAGGAGAGAGGAGAGAGGAGAGAGAGGAGAGGAGAGGAGAGGAAAGGAAAGGAAAAGGAAAGTGAAAAGGAAAGGGAAAGGAAGGAAATTAAAATGAAGATGCAGAATGGATTCTACAGTTGGACAAATGGAGGGAAGAGGACAACGGATAAATGGGACTGGGCATGGATTGCCTTGGAGCCCAATGGACCTACTGCAGGGAGTGGAGGAGGATGGACCAGAATGGACCAGGAATTTAGTGGAATGAAGGTGGTGGTGGAGGTTTTGGACTATCCTAATGGTTTGGTAAGTCATAACAGAAGCCATCTTGTCCTAATGATGATGCAACCATTCCAGACACTCCATACTCTATCTTGCACCAGGACCCTTTTGCCTAACATCTGCTGCCAAACCTTCCTGGCACAGTGAAGGGGCATCTTAATTCTCTACTGTCTTGGCTTGAGTGAGAGTTTGGAATGGGGCTCTGTGCATCTTGATCAAGAAGGCCTTCTCTGTCTTTCTACTGGGATTGTAATCAGATATTAGAATGGAGGATGGAGGCAGGAAGAAACAGTTGGGATGAAGCCCTGAACATCATTCTCTACTTCTGGCCCACTGCTTGGCTCTAGGAGGCACCACCTCAGTCCCCCTAGATCTTTGCAACAGCTTTCTCATTGGTTTCATTACTCTCAATCTCTCTCTCTTACAGCTCATCCTTCAATAGGCAAGTGGGTACCCTTACAACAAATAAACTCAAATATGAACTATATTAATTAAACTATTCTAATGAATTCCTTTTTCCTACAGAATAAATCCTAAGACTTTTAAACTTGGCCTAAAAGAAAAGGAAAAGCCTTCCCCATCCAGAGCCAATCCTGACTCTCAACCTCATTATGTAGTTACAGTATACTACAATCCCCAAAACTCCTCCTCCTTTCTCAGGCATACCACATTCCCTCCTGATATTTGTATCTGGTTTCCTTCTGCCTGGAAGGCCCTTTCTCTTCTTCTGGGTCTGGTAAACTCTTACTTGTTTGTTGAAATGAGATTTCACTTTAGAATAGTTTTAGATTTACAGAAAAGTCGTAGATGCTGTGCAGAGAATGTCAATAGATTGATACCCAGTTTTTCCCATTGTTAAGATATAACATTAGAATGACACATTTATCACAACTAATGAATGTTCAGCCTAATATCCATGATTTATGCAAATCTGCAATAGAAATGGAATAGAAGGATCTCCAGTTCCTTCTACTCTTGGCCTAAGTCAGTGAGTCAGCTGTGGCATTGGGCTTTCTTGCCATGTTCTCTGGGGTCAAAACCCTGTCTTCATAAGCTGTCTAGAGCCTCAGGCTCCTGGGCTGGACCTGGCCTTTCTCATTCCCATCTCAGGGTCTCCAACCCTGCCTCGAATTCCAGGCTCTCCTCTCCAACATTAACTTCTGTAACTGAGGAAGAAGACAGGAACTTGGAGGTGTGAACTTAGCAGACGTTCATGAGTCAGTAGACCTATGTTCTAGTTGTTGTCATCACTTATGTGAGTGACCTCAGACAGCACTTGACAGCACAGTCCTTGAAACATAGAAAGAGTCAACAAATATTTTTTCAATAAAAATTGAAAGTACACTTTACTGAGATTCCATCATTTTCTTTTCTTTTTTTTAGACAGGATCTCACTCTGTTGTCCAGGATGGAATGCAGTGGTATGATCATGGCTCACTGCATCCTCTGCCTTCTGGGCTCAAGTGATCCTCCCACCTCAGCCTTCCAAGTAGCTGGGACTACAGGAGTGCACCACTACATCCTGCAAATTTTTCTGTATTTTTTGTAGAGATGAAGTTGTGCCATGTTGCCCAGGCTGGTCTCAAACTTCTGGGCTCAAGAGATCCACTGACCTCAGCCTCCCAAAATGTTGGGATTACAGGCATGAGCCACTGTGCCCAGCCGATTCTATTTTCTTATCTATGAAATGGGAAATAAAAATCTTCCTTGCCTACCAAATTGAGGGGCTGTTCAAAGAAGAAAATAACTTTGAAATAGTCTATTATAAAATAGCTTAATTAAAAATCACAAAGTAAAGAACCAGGATATAAGACTGTATACAATATGGCCTCAATTATGTTTTTTTTTAAAGCAGTGGTAAAAATGGGAGAAGATACATTAAAATGTGATACGTGGATATATGTGTTACACATAGGTGATGGAATTATAAGTAATCATTACTACCTTCTTTATCCTCTTCCTGATTTTAACAGGATTTTCACTAATAGGAAGTAAAATAAGCTTTTGATAAAAATAACTAGCATAGATGATTGAGCAATATCCTATCACATGCACTTGTACGACTGAAAACTGCATGATGGGGGAGCAACTGGAGTCAAATTACCTGTCAATATGTCAAGGCCAATCTGAGAATCAGAACCCAATAAATCAGTGCTTTGGCTCTAAGGAATTTTGGTCTAGGGGTGCCTCATCATGAAGGGGCATATGGCTAGTTTGACCAGCACAGCTTCTCATATTCTAGGATCTCTCCAAGACAGTGGGAGCTCTGTAAACTGTTGGGTTGGGAGATAGGAAGTGCCCACAGCTGAGGCCCAGATCCGTGAAGACAAGCAATCCAAGTAATCTTTCTCCACTGAGAAAGAGGAGCAGCTCCAAATCATTTTAGTTAATATTCAGACAACCTTAATACAAGAAGGCCATGTAAATTAAAATGGAATTTCATGAAGGAAAAACAATTCTTCCAAGCCTATTATCATGCTTATCTCTTCATCTACAAGTGGTTAGGACTTAAAAAGTATTTTTGTTTTGTATTGTTTTGCTTTAATACAGACTTCTCTTTCTCCCTAGCCTTTAGGCATCCTGTACCCTCGCAAAGCAAGAAAAAAAAATACTTCAAAGCAAAAAATCAAAATTCTGCCTTTCAAACACATCAAAGTGCAACTATGTTCCAGGATTCAGGATCCTTCATATTGAGTAGGAAAGTTTATTATTCCCTCACATCAGACAGAAGCCAAGTGCTCCAAGCTGAGTGAATCTCCCCATTTCCACAAAACTGTGTGCTCTTGCCCAAATCTTAAGACAACAGTGGTAAACCTCCACCATTTCTGGGCAAGGCCATCCATCTGTGATTCAAAATATAAGGCCAGAACATAGAAAAGCACGGTTCACATGAAATAATCCAGTGGAATATTTTTAAGTAAATGAAGGCTTTAAATGGATTACCAGCCCTGTAGTCAACCAAGATCAGAAGAGACTTGCATCCCACCCCCATCCTGAGGGTGTCTGGCGCTCCCCACTCCGAATGCTCAAGAAAATGTTTCAGTCAATAAAAGCCAAATGAGGCCGATGGACTTGATAAATGGGAAGCCAGAAAAACCTTTTACCCAAAGAAGTCCCGACACTTAGTCATACAGCTCCAGACCATTTCATCTGTACCTAAGTGTGTCTACTCTGACTTCCCCTTGTATTTTGCAGACAGAATTTTGTTTACAGGATCGATGAATTTATGGCCACGGACACCCACTTTTGACAGCTGACCTGTCGAGATCAGTGCCTGAAAAACTAATTTCCAGCACTATTAAACAAAACAAGTACTGCTGCTATTTGATAAGACAGCTACGGTTTTCATTCATTGCTGAGATCTGCTCTACCCAAACCAGAAATGTGGATGGAGCCAGAGGTTGCAGCACAATCATCACTTGAAAGGAGATATATGGCCTCAAAATCTGATTATGACAAACAACTGTGCAAGAGATCAGCCAATTGGAGAATATATTTCACAAATCACTGGTCTCAGGAAAATATATTTCCCAAGTCAACGGGGCTGTTCTTCAAGTTAGTGTTTCTGAGTTGTAAGATGTGGGGATTTGGGACTTTGTGGCCCTGTCCTTAATAAATGCAGGGTTATTAACCCCAAATGGGACAGGTGTCCTTTGGAAGATTGGGCTTCTGTGTTTACTTGTATTGGAAAGCATATGTTATCAAAGTGTGTCTTCAAAGTATCATTCTCTTTTCATGGGGAGGGAGGATAGAAAGAGGTGGCAATCCTGAATCAGCTTGAATTGGACATTCGCCCAGGGACAGAATATAACCAATTTCATATAGAGAGCATTGTATATTCCTGCGAAGGGAAGGACAGAGGAAGGGAGGAAGGAAGGAAGGAGGGAAGGAGGTAGGGAAGGAAGGAAGGAAGGAATATTAATATTGGTAGCCAGGATTCCCGAAGTAAGGTATAACTTGAGAGTTCATTTTGGGAATCCCAGGATATCAGAGCTAATGAACCTGGGCCTTGGAGGGTATGAGTCACAGGTGTTGGCAGTCAGAGCCGAATTAATACACCCACTGAGGAAGGGGCTAGGACCACTCTTGAATATCTCAGGCACGTGAATAGGAAGGAGTGATTATCACTCTCTGAGATGGAGAGAATTGAGAGTATCCATCTCAGTTAGGACCATTTGCACAAGGAATTGAGACTTTGGTGTGAAAGACACACTATCTTAAAAACAAGTCCTAGAAGGACGTGTGTTAAGTGTCCAGAGGACAGAGCTGTAAGAAACTAAAAGAAGAGTGAAATGGACAGGAGGGCTATGATATACAGGGGCTTTTGAAAAACCTTTAGCAAGGATGAGGAAAAGATACTTCCCAGCGGGGCAGGAGAGAAAGGCAATGAAAACTAGCAGGAATGCCTTCTGCACTGGCAAGAGATCACTCGTAGTGAAGGCAAAGGAAATGCTCAAGCTCTAGCTTCCACTACCTTAAAGCCCAGGCCACGAAGGTCTCAGTGGGCTCACACAGGACAAAAGGACCGACCAACTCTAGTAATGCTGTCAATGGAGCCTTTTGTCATATTAAGAGCGAGGATGGAGGCAGGCAGTTCCACTTCTGCTTAAGATATAGAAAGGAGCAAGAGGATTTGGGAACAACAACAACAGTAAAGCCAGATAATCAACTAACCATACATATATATAAAGTTAGCCTATAAGACACTTGCAATCACAAAACCACCCTTTGAACTGAATTTCAAATGGTACGAAACCCCTTTAAGCAGAGACAGGATGCAAGAAGTGTTTCTGCTCTATGGCAGAGCATGGAGCAAAAGCAGGTGGTAGTTATAAAAGTGAGTAAGAAGAAAAAACCCTGGAATTTTAACAATCTTAAAGGTCAAGTGTGGATCTTTAACAGTCAGGATCCCTGGGCCCTAGACTCAAGGGAGGCCACATCTACTCATCAGCCCTTCTCCATCAAACTTCCACTGGATGGAGCAGGAAAAAGAAAAATGTAAACTACCATCCAAAAGTTACAGGAAAAATATCAAACACGTGTGTACCCAATAAAGGATATGTATCAAGTACACATAAAGAAAACTCACAAACAACCCATTTTAAAAAATAGAGAAAGGACTTATTTTTCCAACGAGGAAGACATGTGATAGGCCAATATGCACATGAAAACATACATGCTCCACATCATGAGTCATCAGGGAAATGCAAAGTAAGGTCACAAGGCAGTACACTAAATCTCACTCGAATGGCTAAAATCAAAGACTGATGTTACCAGGTGTCACTGAGAATCTGGCAGGCAAATTCTGCAGCCACATTGGAAGACACTTTGGCAATTTCCTATAAAGTTAACATACAATGTTAAGCCCAGCGATTCCACTCCTAGACATTACATAAGGGAGATGTAAACCATGTCGATACAAAGGTCCACATGTGAATGTTCATAGAAGCTTTATTCATAATAGCCAAAAAATTGAAACTCTCCAAATGTGGATCAGCTGGTGAATAGATAAACAAAGTGTGGGATATTTACACAACAGAGTACTACTCAGCAATAAAAAGCAACAAGCAACTGACACACACAACAACATGGATAAAGCTCAAAAGCCTTACGCCAAGTGAATGAAGCCAGACATAGGAGAACGTGTGATTTACAGTGCTGTTAATATGGCATTCTCGCGAAGGCAATATTACAGGTACTGAAAACAGATCAATATTTGTATGGAGGTGGTAATGGTAGAAGGGTATCAAATGCAAAGAGGAAGGTGGGACATTTGGGGTAACAAAAGTGTTCTATATTTTGAATGGCCTGGTGCCTACGTTACCATATACATTTGTCAGAGCTGATCAAACACTGCATACCTCAAAAGGATAGATTTATTGCACATACTAAATAAACCATGTGGTTTCAAAAGCTTATTTCTTTTTGTGAGATGGTGCACATATAAGCCTAAGCTCAAAGGTAGTTATAAGTAGCTGTTTCTGGCATTGGGTGGAGCAATGGGATTATAGGGAATATTCATCTCTTGCACTCCACAGTCCTATATGGTTAGAATTGTTTTACCAAGAGGAAGCATTGTTTTTATAATCAGAAGAAAAACAATAAAGCAATTTTCATTTTGAAACTGCAGTGCAGTCTAGCTAATGACTGTAATGTTGATTTTGTACCTTTCTTTAATTGTTTCAGGTGTATTGGCTTTTTCTCTCTAAATAAACTGCAAGTTCCAGCAAAGGCATTCTCTATAGTGGGACAAGCCAGGCTGGAATACTGTTTCTTCCACAGATGAGCCTGGGGACCTTTGGCAAAGTATGAACTGGTCATATTTGTTCTCTGGGCTCAAGTGTCTTCATGTGTTCCAAGTTCCATCAGATATTAGTTATTGTTATTAATAATATGATATCTCCTCTTAAGTCTATTATGCTCAGGCCCATACTAACAGATTTGAGATTCTTGTTGGTTTTAATTGATCCGAATTAATCACCCTATGTGCACTATACCTCAGTCTGAAGTCTGACAAGACACTTCTGACAGTCAATTCTATGAGTTCGTACACTGAAAAAAGTAGCAGATGTTTCCCATTACACTCTCTCGAACTATGAACTGGCTCTTCTCTCTGGAACATCCTTCTCTTCCTTTGTCCTCTGCCTCCTACTTAGACTCAAGGTTCCAGATTATGCCTTATATTTGAAGCTCTGCAAAAGGTTTTCTCATTCAGTGCTCATTTATTTCCAGTGGTTGAAATTTCCTGGGCTGGATTTTCTCTTTTGCATGATTTTGTGTTGGAAACTTACTTTAAGACTTCTAGTCATGGTAAAGTATTAGGATAATAAATATTTTCTTTAAAAACTCGCTTGGTATGTCTTTACCACTAGGCCCCTGTGTGTGGTCCGTGGTCCAGGAGCATTGCAGTGTGGCTCCATCCCACATCTACTGAATTAGTTTCTGTATTTTGACAAGATTCCCAGAAGAACATAGGCACAGTAAAGTTAGAGAAGAACAATTTCTATATCATGGTACCATCATTTCTTGCTTGGGACCTTTATGAGCTGCCTTAACTATCCTTCAATTTCTTTCTTATCCACCCCCTATCTAAGCCTCCCTCAACCCAGCAGACAGGTTTCTTTCCTTTTCTTTAAGAAAATTGCTTTATTTCATTCTTCTCAAAATTCTCAAATGGTTTTCAGTTACACTTGGGTCATCGTTTTCATGGTCTGTAAGACTCACCAAGACGTGATCCATGTCTGCCTTTAACCCCATCCACCACACTTTCTACCTCACTCACTACACCCCACCGAAACTGGCCACCTTTCACTTTCTCTCTCAAGCCGAGGTCCTTCCTGATTAGGAACTTTGTGCATATCCTTCATGTTCCCAGTAAATCTTATCTCTGCCATTCACATCTCATGGTTGGCTCTTTCTCATCTGTTGGGTCTTGCCTGATGAGTTTTACTCTTGATAAAGGCCTTCTCAGGTTCACTCTTCCTAAGTATTTTAATATTTTTAAACACAAGACCTTGATATTTTCTTCATACCTCTCAAATATTGAAACTGTGAAAAGCACCCTCCATAATAGGGAGGATGTCTGTTTTGCTCACCATCATACACTAAACATCTGACACACTTTCTGGCACATGTCATGCACTTAACAAATTATTTGTTGAATCAGGAAATAAATTAAAGAACTAGTCCATGGATAGTTCTTTAACTATTCCATAAAGGACCATACAGTAAATATTTTAAGTTTTCTAAGAAAAGCATGACATTCCAGCCAGTTAATGAGGAAGTACCCAGAGGATGATCAATATTATTAGTTTTCCAAACAAGATTTTATTAAGCAAATCAAAATGAAGAAGAGATGATCTCTGCCTTAACAAAAAGTTATGTGGGCCAGGGGCAGTGGCTCACCTGTAATCCCAGCACTTTGGGAGGCTGAGGTGGGTGGATCACCTGGGGTCAGGAGTTCGAGAACAGCCTGGTTAACATGGTGAAACCCTGTCGCTACTAAAAAAAATACAAAAGTTTTCTGGGCCAGATGGTCTCTGTGGTCAGCCACTCCATACATTGAGTAGTGGAGCTGGGTTCCAGTAGACTTTACTTACAAATTAAGCGGCAGGCTGCATTGGGCCCAAGGGCCATAGTTTGTTAATCTCTGAAATGTTGATACCTTTATTATATTGTTCCCTCTGCCTAGAATGTTCTTCCTTCAATTGCACATTTCAAGGCACTACCTTTCTTTCAAGGTTCAATTGTCAGTTTAAAAAAAAACTGTTTAATTGCCCTGTTTTCAGGAAACCCCATTTTATCTCTCCAGCTAGAAGTGACAGATCCTCCTGCATCTTTAATGCATTATGCTTACCCCTTTTCATGGCACTGATCACATTCAGATTTCCCTGACAGTTCCTGCAGCAGATTGTATTTTCTAAAGATGGTTGTGACAATATTCCCCATCCCACATGCTCTTCTGTAATGTGACTTCTCCACCTCCTATCAGGAAGAGAAGTCTAATTACTCTTCCTTTAAATCTGGTCTGAATCTGATGCTCTGTCTTTGGGACTAGGTCAGAAAGGGCCATACAGTGTCTACTTAGTTCTCTTGAGATACTTGCTCTAGGAAAAAGTTTTTCAACCTGACACTGTTGGCATTTGGGGCCAGATAATTATTTGTGGGTTGGTGTGGGGGCTATTCTGTGCATTGTAAGATGTTTAGTTGCATCCTTGACCTCTGCCAAATAGATAGAAGTAGTGCCTCTTTCCCGACTCCCCGGCCCCCAACCAGTGTGACAACCAAAAATATCTCCAGACATTGCCAAAAACCCTTGGAGGATAGAATTGTACACCCACGCCCCCCGTAAACACCACCCATTGAGAACCAATTATCTAGGAGAATCCCGTTTTGCCTGCAAAAAGTACAGCAAACCTGAGACCACCATGCTAGAGAGATCACATGTGGGTCCCATATGTGTCCAGCCTTCCAATCACCTCTGCCAAAGCACTAGACATGTGAGTGAATCCATCTTAGATCCTTAAGAGTGGCACATAAACTAGCTGAGTGTCATTGAGTGACTTTAGTTAACATTAGAAGAATCCCCAAGACAAGCTCTGACCAAATTTCTGACATACAGAATCCATTAGACATTTATAAATTATTATTTTATGAAATTCTAGGTTTTCATGCAGTAAGTAACTTGAAAAGAAGTTAGTCCTGGAAATGCAGTGATACTATAAGAAATATATATAAAATATGTGGAACTGGCTTTGAGGCTGTGTAGAGGAAAGAAGATAGGAGAACCTTAAGGAGACTTTTAGTGGAACCAAAACTCAAGAAAACTACTGTAGGAGTTTAGGGGAAAATATTGGAAGCTGGAAAAAAAAAAAGCTACCTTTGTTATTAGGTTGGTGAGAAAGTAATTATGGTTTTTGTCATTAAAGTAATGGTAAAAGCCACGATTAATTTTTCACCAACCTAATATCTAGTGGAAGAAAATTTTAGAAATTTTTCACATGCAGTAATATGGAAAGTAGAAAATCTACTTAATAAACTGGTGAATCTAACTACTGAGGTGTTCAGGCAGAAATTTGAACAATCCTTTGGTTTCTCTTAATTGCATGTCATAATACATGCATAGGTGCATAGATAGTTCATAGATTAAGAAAAGAAGAGATTCTGTTTTCAATCAGAATTTAAAGAAAGTATATAGAAGAGAGAAGCCAAGATTTGTTGGATTCAAAAATAAAACATTTTTTATTCTCAGTCTTTTCTAGCAGAAAATTCCAAAATAAGAGAGGTTCTCAACGCAAAGATCAACTCCTGAAGACTAGCCAGAAAATGTGGACCCATGAAATGAAGGGTATAACTGTAAACCCTTTCTTAAGACTTCATACATATTTAAAATGCTGCCTTGAAGACTTCTCAGAAAGACAAAAGACTTTCTATAATCTTAAAGGTGTATCTCGCAGACCTTCTCTGTTAGACTACAGAAATTCTAAAAATCACTAGCAGCCTGTTTGGGAATTCAAGCTAAAGAAGAGACTGTCAAAAATATTTGCAAGTGTGGCTTTTATCTAATGTGGTCAACAACCAATAAACTTAATTTTAAAACCCACACAATTTTTAAAGTAAGTGTAGTGTGAAAAGCATGACCAGGTTAGACTAAATGGGTCAGAGACAACACAGAATGAGAGAGACATTTAGATCCCTGAACTATGGGAAGGAAATCAGCTGCAAAAAGAATCTACATTTTTTTAATGGAAAACTAAGGATGATTTGGGAAGAATCAAGAGCTCAAAGGTAGAGTGAAGAAACAGAGAAGCAGTAACAAGTTTTAATTGAGGCGTTAACGACATGAGCCCAGCTGGATATGAAAATTGCTATCGACCAGTTATCACTATGTGCTTTCCAACTTCTCCATCCTTACAAATGGTAATCCTTATTGCAGTTATCCTATGACTGCCTTACTTTCATATCTTGAGTGCAAGGGAGTTATATAATTTGTCTCTTTAGATTTAGGTATTCAGGTTGAAAACTATACTTGGGAAGATGTACCTAAGAATCTGTACTCAAAGAGCTTCATCTGTACCTCAACCTGACTTAGATAATGAGATCCTAGACTTCGAGTCAATGCCCTAGATGGTATGAGTCTTTGAGGTTCTTTAGAGAGGGAGTTGAGAGTATTTTTTTCATTTGAGAGGGGTGTGGATCATTATAGCCATCAGAAGCAGGACAGCAGGTTGCACCTTCCAAGTTTAGCAATAACATCATCCTATGCTCTTCTAGAATGTGACCTTGTCACTTCCACATCTTCATACAAAGCCTAACCTCACCCCTCTCCCTTCAATATTGATTGGTTTTATTTGTAATTTCTAAATTGTTGTGGAAGTAACATTTTGTGACTTCTGAGTCTACATTCTAGATGGCCTTCAATTTCCACTTACGACCCTTGCACTGGGGCAAGTCAGCCACCATATAAGAGATTCAACAGCTTGAGATCACCATGCTGAAGAGGCTACAAGTAGATGTCCCGGAAGATAGTTCTAGATGATCTCAGTCTTTTCGTAACTCCCACCAAGGTACCAAGTATGCAAGTGAAGCTCTCTTGAACCCCCGAGTCCAGCTAAGTGACCTCAGTTGAAATCACCCATCCAATCCTGCATAATATATGACATATAATAAAATAAAACACAATGAATATTACATAAAATAATATAATAAATTATTGCTGTCTTAAGCTGTTAAATGTTGGGGTCATTTGTTAATGCATCAGTAGTAACAGTTTTTCATACATTTGCCTTTATGCTCATCTTAAGAGCCTAGGCTGGTTTAGTCCTCTCTGTATTCCCACAGCATCTAAAATGCTGCCTCCCATACAGTAGGTGAACTTGTTTACATTCTACAAAGTATTGTCACACATAATATCTCATTTGAGTGTCACCAACACATTGTGAGTTAAGTAAAACAGAAATTTTTATCTTCAATTTTGCTGGTGGAGAGACCTGAGGCTCAGAACAGTTAGGTGATTTGTGTCAATTAAATAATCCAGAGAGCCTGTAAACTCAGAACTTCTGAATCAAAGCCCATGGGATTTTCCTCACAAAATGCTCCCTATGCACATAGTAGTGTCTGCATAGGCATTTCCTTATTTAATGGAGGAAGAAATAAAGGAAAGGTGAGCAAGAGAGAAGAAGGAATGACAGAGAAAAATGTTCCAAAGGCAGTTAACTTCCACAGTGATGAAATCTCATCTGGACTGGGACTGCTGACGAAGCCCAGAAACTTGACACAATCCTGAGGTCAGCATTTTGGAGGCTTCCTTCCCCTTACATCTTATTTGACATTCTGGGAGCCAGATCATTGCACGGGCACAACCTAGAAACCTCATAAGCTTCAGGCCTCCTTCCTCCTGCCCCTTCCTCTTAGCCCCATACTATAGAGGTTTCTCCAGCTGCACAGAAGGAAAATGACTCTCATTCATCCCCAGCACCAGAGTCAAAGAATTATTCTTACCCAGAAAATGGATATAAGCATAACAATAATAAAGCCTATACCAGAAAGTGATTAGTCTATATAACCTGGGAGTGATATTAGGCAATAAGAACCAAGAGATAGAGATTTTGAAAGCAATTTCTGTTATGGGATACCAGAAGTCTTGAGGCCAGATGATCTAGCTACCAAGACAGTGTAGGGGGTCAAAGGTGGGTCTTCCTATATCTAATTTTATCTTTCATAGTCCATAATCAGAAAGTGAATAGTACTTGCTTTCAGTATCAGTAAGTCTTCTTTAGTTTATACATGTAACTCAGATATTAAGATAACCAAAAAATCACCTTTCTTTCTACAACAGTGAAAAGAGAAAATGATCAGTACATTACTTTGTAAGATTGGAGGGGATTCTGCTTCTGATGAGCTTGAAGGCTGTGTTCAGGGAAATGAGTCATAGGAGTGAGGTGCACCTGCCCACCATGACTGTGTACATCTCAAGGCGGCAGCCAAGAGTGTCTGCCTCTACGTGGCCTGCAAAGACCCTGGGCTCAGACATTCAAACATTCAATAAGAACATCTGCAACTGAACTGAAAGAAATGGAACAGAATGGAGTATAACATTCACATAATTCCACACTGATTGAGAAACAGTACAGTATGGTGTAAAGTGCTTCCACTAAAAAACCTGTGGATCAAGGGTGAGATTGCCCAAGAAATATCACGTGACCTTAGTCAATTCATGTGACTATCCTATGTTTCACTGTCATCTCCTGAAAACCAGGAGCAGAAATTCTTAATATCTAACCTCTTCACCAGTGAAATCATATGCGTAAAAGAGGGTTGAGAGCTATAAAACTGATAAAAAATTGATATCGTATTAGCAATATTAAAATAATTATTATCTTTGACTGAATGAATTTGGGCAGACTTCAGTTTGAATCCTACCTCAATCACATACTAATTATGGCTTTAAGGAAGCTAATTAATCCTTTTTAGCCTCAAGTTTTGTTTCCTTAAATTAGAACACATATTAACTTTGATAGCAGGTCCTGGTGAATTTCTATATTCATCAATGCTCTAATCACTTGGAAATTTATATTTCTACATCAGGTTTCTTCCCTGGCCTCCAGACTGAAATGACCAGGCTCCAGCTTGACATCTCTACTTGAATACCTAATAGACAACTCAGAGTCAAAAATTTCAAATACATAACCTTCCATCCAAAAACTCCTCAAACACATCACATACTAATCTTTTATTTTCCAAATATTTCTCATCTCAGTTACAAACACCATTATCTACCTCATTACTTAAGCCAAAGATTTCAAAGTCATCCTTGATTTCACCTTGCACACAAAAGCCATCTGCTAGCCATGTTTACTCTACTTCAGAACTCTATTCGGAAACTGCACCATATCTATTACTACCTCCCAAATCCCAGCCACGATATTCATTTGGATCACTGAAACTGCTTTGTAACAGATATCCCTATTTTTACTTGGGCCTCCAGGTGACAGGCAGTTACTATTCATCAAATATCGATATGTTCTTCTAAATTTCTCAGCTTCATTCCAGTGAGTTTGGGGCCATGTGCCTGAGTTCTAACAAGTGGGAATGTTAGCAATGGGGACTCTTGCTTCTGGCTAAGAGCACTTAAGAGTCTGTGTGCTTATCCTTCCATCTCTTCTTCTTTAGTGGCAACCATATAGTTCACAAGTTGATGGGGTAGAATACCAGGATAGATGTTGCCTGGATTCCTGAGTCACTGCATGGAGAAGACATTCCCTAGAGAAACACCTGGCCACATCAGGCTTTCTGTGAACAAGAAATAAACCTCTAATGCATTAAGCCTCTAAAAATAACAGTCTAGCCTATCCTGACCATAATACATCCCCTACATAGGATACAGAGTGACATTTCAGAAACATAAATCATTTTATATTACTCCTTCATTTAAAATGTTCCTTTGGCACCCATTTAAAATAAGATCCAAATTCCCAAGCGTAACCTACAACATTCTATACGATCTGACCTCTGCCTAGTTAATAATATCCTATCACTTCCTCCTAGTAATCTAAAACAGCCACACTGGCCCACTTTCTGTTCCTCAGACAGTCCAAAACTACTCCCAGTGTAGAGCCTTTGTACATGCTCTTCTTCTAGAAACATTTTCACCCCAGAACTACTCTTAATCGACTTCTTGCATTAGTCAGTTATTTTCTCTAAAGGGATTTCTTGTCATCCTAAGTAGCCTCCCCTACTAAGTCCTTCTCTGTCCTATATTCCTATTTTAGTTTTCAATAGTATTCATAACTATATAAAATGATCCAACTTATTTTATTATTTAGTTTCTAAAATTTTTATAAATTTCTTGTCCATCTCCCTTCACTGGAATATAAGCTTAATGAGGACAGAGTATTGTTTGACCTATTTTCAGCAGGTCCTTCAGCACTTATTAAAATGCCTGGCACAGAGAAGACACTCAGTAAAAATGAATTATTATTACTATCATTACCATAAATTAAAAAGATATGCATACCTATTTTTATAGTTAGCTGAATTCCAACAGAAGCATCTATTCTTAGGCGACTAGGGTGTAGATCTGTAATAATCTTAATACATGATCACACAGTGCTCTACCTGAACCAAAATTCAGAGAAGGTTCAGCTGTGCTCAGAAGCACACAACTCTTCTGACCCATTTCTAGGGAAGAATTTGGTCATCTGATCATCACCTGTGATTGGCTGAAAGATACGATTATTCCTATTTTAAGAACAAGGCTTCTGCCCAACCTCACAGGCAGAACAACTTGCAAAGTAAAACATGAATAACTGAAAGGAAAGAAAACCAGAACAAATACTTTCACAAAGAGAATAAGTAATTAACTAACAAGCATGGAAATATGTCCAATCTAATAACATAAAAAGGCAAGTTGTCATGCTATGCTATTTCTATTTCTATTTTTGCTTATAAAATATTTTTAAAATCAAATACCTAGCAATGATACCATGAAATGAGCACAATGATAATACAGGGTAAACTGATACTCTGTGGAAGATAACGTAGCAGTATGCATCAAAAGCCTAACAAACATACCTCTTGATCATTAATTTCAGTTCCAGAGAACTATCCTAGGGAAGGATTCCTATAGATTAATGACAGAAACAAAAGTAATGCACAAAGATGATTATCAGAGAACTAAACATAATGGCCAAAACAAACAAAAAGGAAACTACTCAAAATCCAATTACAGGAGAAATGTAAAGTAATTATGGCCCACCTCCTGGATATAACAGTAGGCAGCATTAAAAATAATGATCAGAGATTGTATTAACATTAGAAAATATTATGACCCATAATATTGGATAGTAATTGAATAGGAATCTTGTAACGGTTGAAGAAACATTCAGGTTGATAGAAACAGAATGTGTTGGGTAGATGGGCCCAGAGGGGACCCTGGGAGAAAAGGATATGAGATGAGGGAGATTCTAGGTGTTTACATTCTTACAATCTCAGGAGAGAAGAGAGCCATGAACATATAAGAATCTGACTAAACGGAGCAGAAAGTCTGGCTGAGCCAGAATTTCGAAGGCACCTCTTCTGGTTGCCCTGGTTACAGGCCCCCTTCTCTTGGTAGTGATATTATAAATGAGACAAGTCACATGCAAATGAAATGAGCAGATATTAGGGTAGCACCAGGTTGGGTCTAAGAAGCTCTGCCTTGGGAGCAGATTTCAATAAGAGTTTGGGAAGGGTTTGCGCAGGAGACAAAGGTGGTATTAGAAAGAAAGCATCACATCCAAGATAAGAAAAAACTGCTGCTGAAAGCTTGAGAAAATCAGGTCTTCTGTTATCCCACTGAGATAGCCCTCATCACACCAATGGGTTCACATGGCTTCCCTTGTTCAGTCTGGTCCCTTTAGTTACATGGAAGAGGAAGCCTCAGGATCAAAACTTAGTAGAACTCAATCTCCCCAGTGGCTTTTGGGGGCCTGTATAGGTAAAAGCTGGGGAATCAAAATTATATTATTTTAAAAAGATAAATATATATTCTTATTACAACCATATACACATTTAATATTATATATGTATGCACACATATATGTATGGTATGTGGTATGAGAATATATAATAGATCCAAAAATTAATGATTTTTTAAGTAAAAAAATTATTGTTAAATTTATTTAAATTAAATGCATTTAAAAAAACTTTCCACAATGAGCTTGACTTGCTTTTATAATGAGAAAAATAAAGTATGATTTTAAATAAAGTGAAATTTTAAATACTTTTATGCAGGTCTAGGGTTGTGAACTTGCTATGGCCAAGTCAGTGACTAGCTGAAAGTAATCATCCCAACATTTCTGCTAGTCACCTTACTCTGACTAGTCAGGATAGAGCCACATCTGCCTTCCCAAAATGGCCTTTCTTTAATCCACATTATTTAACGAAGCTTGAAATAGACAAACTGTAGAAAGAGTCGATGCCCCTCTTGAGTGTATCTTTATGAGCCTTGTAATTGGTGCAAGACCAAAGCACATACAATCACAGCCCTCAGGTCCTCTATGGTTAGAATTGGTGGGAAACACATCCCAGAGCTGACCCTGAGTTCACAATCTTAGAGACACACTCAAAGTGGAGAAAGTCCAGAAATGATGACCTGCACTCACAAGGTAAAATCTGAGACATGACTGACTACCTTTGGGATTGGGAAGGCCTTGGAGGTGACCTCATGCCAAGGTCAAAACATTTCCTGTACATGACCCCTGTGGAAAAATGCTAAGCCTCACACCAATATATGACTGCTTATTTACAAATGATAAAGATATATATACTAACATATTATATATATTACCAATAGATACAAAATGGAATTTTGACAAGTGGAGATACAGATAAATTTTGTTAAATGTCTTGCAAGACTTGAGAGATCATATTGTAATTAATGAATATTTCAAGATCCAATATATACTTATGACAAGGTTCATTATTAACCACTATAAATTCAAATTGATATTTTAAATAGTCTATTGCTAACTTGGAATTTTTAACCAATTTCCTGTAATACCAGAATATATTGTTATTTTATCTACCTCATAATATGGCTGACAAAGAGCTGCGACTAAGAGTTAAAGAAATGTCCATTCAACCATTTTCATATTGTAAGCTATGTTTGCCTTTATTAATATTGTCAACCTGTCCATTACTAAAAGGTAACTTTTAAGTTTTTTTCAAATTCCTCTAAGGGTTATTTTAGTTAAAAATCAATATTATACATAAATTCCCTGCCAGGTAGATATACATTATAATACATTACAACTTATAGAAATCAAATTAAAACTTAGGGCATTCTGGCAAACCATCTGTATTCTGAAATCCCTACTTTTCCCTTGGGTATCTCATGTCCCACACTTCAGTGCTGCTGAGAGTGTGATCCATGGATCGGTGCCAGCCTTCAAACTCTTCCTAGTCTTCAATGAGATAAGTAGAGAAATCAAAAGTGTTTATAAACATCTAGCAATTTCACAGATTACACTATGTCATCTGATTTAACTAGAAGAGGGAGGGACTTGTATTCTGTGTATCTTTAATGTTTTGGAAATTCATTTAATTATACTCTATAAAAATATGGGTTGGTGGAAGATTGAAAATAAAAATAAGTGGTCCTTTACTGCAAATAATTGAGAAGCACTGACATATGGGGCACATGGGCAGACTGACATGTAGACAGTAAGGGCACCATCAAGTACAGAGCAGGAAAGGCCAGGACCAAGGCCTAAAAGATTCAGCTGGTAAAGAGACGACAAGCCACTTAAGGATTCAGAGAGTTTATAACTTATATGGACAGAGAGAGGAAGACTAATGAAACGTGGCCACTCCCTGTGTCTTCCTATATACCAGAAAAGATGACACTAAAACCAAAGGGTCTTGGTGACTGTAACTCCAGCTGTGAGATATCCCACTGCTGGGGAGCCAATTCTAGACTTTATCTGGTCCAAATGACTATAACTTCAGTTGTGGGATACTCCATTGCTGAGGAGCCAATTCTAGACTTCACTTGAGCAATTTTATAGCCTACAGCTATATCTTGATAGGTGTAGGGCAGAAAGATTCACACCTCATGAAGAGTAATGGAAAACTGTCTCAGGACAGCCTCCCACAGGAAATAGGAAGGGGAGTGAGAGATGGCCTCAGAGCAGCTCCTCAGAGGCCTCCCTTCTTCTTGTGTTCCAGAAGGATTGCAAGGTGATACACCAAGACTTCCATTAGCTGTAGTTTAAGCCTTTGCTTGTATGGCCTATCTGGACACATACAAGGTCATCAGACAATCATGGCAAAGCCATTCCCCTATAAGCACCAGTGCTAATGCACATAGCAAATATTGTAAAGCTTAATTTCTTTCTTAAGTTTTAAGACAAAAAAAACTAAAAAGAAACTTCTAATTTTATCCTCCATCACCCAGTGATGTGACAATTTCACTCATGAGAGCACTGATCTTGTGAAATCTTCATACAAAGCCAGAATTCACATGCCACCAGCCTAAATGACTACCCAGACACTCAACAGATGTGGGGAGGGGGACTCACTTCCCTCAGAAATGTCATTTTTCAAATGTGGGCAATGGTTCACAGAGTTTTTTCTTCTATCAAAGCATCAATATATTCATTAATTAAACAAACATTTATTGAAGGCTGCCACATGCCAGAAGCTGACAGGCACAGGTCACAGAAATGAAGTATAGATCCTGTCCCAGAGAAACGTCTGGTCTAGAAGTCAGAAAGATAGAATAAAAGAAAGTAATTAAAATCATGAGTTACATATGAGAAAAAGGTTTGTAGAATGCACTGAGGAGAAAAAGAGAAAAGAGTGATCCTCTGAGCACACGAGACTAGGGAAAGATACGACAAAGAGAGTAAGATATGATTAAAGTTAAAGAGTGAATAGAATTTCCCCAAACAGACTTACATAAAGCCCATTACTGATCAAAGAAAGAGCATATGCAAAGCAATGGTGGTAAAAAGAGAGCATGCTATGTTCAGAGATATTCCTTTCCCCCAAACCTTCTCATTCCCTTGACTTATATCCAGTGGGCCAAGAGAAAGACAATAAGGCATAATAAATAGAGGTTGGGTTTGGGAGTCAAACTTTGGTTCAAATTCTAGTTCCTCCCTTTGCAGACTGTGTGAACTTGGGCAGGAAACTCTTTGATTCTATTTCTTCACCTACAAAATAATGGAATTAATGCCTACCTACCTTAAAAAGTTATTTATAGGATTAAGAGTAGGCTGCACATAAAATGACTGGCATATTGGAGGTACTAAATTTATTTTTATCATTGTTATAATTTTTCTTAAAGAGCTTGGGATGCTTTCGAATCAGCCTAGTCTTTCTGGTACAGGATGGCCCTCTTGGTATTTGAAACAGCCTGATCATGAACCTATGGGTTTTTAGCCTTTTCTGCTCACTAGTTCCCCTTACTATTTCTTATGAAGCCTGTTTTTGACCGGCCCTTTTTCATACGTTAGTAGAGTGGCTGCTAGAAAGGGTCCTAAGACTCCAGGCCTGGTCAAACTTGCGCAAGCATTTCAGTTACCAATTGAAGCAAAACAAACCACCCCCAAACTTAATGGCTTCAAACAGCCACAACGTATTATTTCTAACAGTTCAATGAGCTAATGGAGCCTGCTCCTGGGATTTCATTCAGCTGGAAGATCACTAGGTCCTGGGTTCAGCTGAGCTGGCTGAGATGACTTGGCCTTTCTCTCCACGTGGTTTCCATCCTTGGTTCTTTAGTGCCTGCCCAGCTCAGGATGGCGTGCAAGGGAGCAAAATGGAAGCTGCGTGGTCTCCTGAGGCTCCAGAACTTCTGCAAAGTCACTTCCACCACATTCTAGTGGTCGAAGCAAGTCGCAGGAGTGCCAGGATTACCAGAGTAAAGCAAAGGACTCTTCTGAAAGGTAAGAGCATCGAATTCACATTGCCAAGGAGGGTGCACATGCTGAGATGAGGAGCCTACTGCTGGCATGAGAGCGTGAGAAAACATGACGCAGCTGGTGCCACTCTCACTCTCAGCCCTTGAAGTGGCACTTCCGCTCGGGCACCCCTAGGCACTCTGCTGGGGCCATAAGCACACGTGGTGGGGCTCTGACACCCTTGTCTAAGAACCCCATTTCCTGGTGACATGACCTAGATGGAAAAGGTTTGGAACAAACTTGAATTACACAGGCCTCTCCCCTGGCCCCTGAATCTCCCTCATCTCATCCCTAAAACAAGGAGGTGGGACTCATACCTATCAGAGCCCTTCCCACAGGCCAAAGACATGTTGAGACCCTGCCATGCGCTGGACGCCACTGGTAATAGCTCAGGAACCTTCTCTCACCGTGGTAATCTCTCTCCTACCCTCACCACCCATTCTCCTTCAACCCCCACCCACATGCAATAGTCCTCCCTTATCTGAGGGGGATACATTATGTTCCAAGACCCCCCTTAGTGGGAGCCTGAAACCACAAATAGTACCAAACCCAATTGCCATCAACTGGAACACGTTTCTGTTCATGTTCTTCTCCCATAAATTTAATGCCCTTTTCATCTTAACTAAGCACTTATCATGCACTGTGGCCGTAAATTTGCAGTTTGAGCTGTGAAGAATAAATTTCTTTTTCCTTCTTCACAATTTCATGGAAATAAGATTCGTTCTTGCCGTAGATCTTAGCAACCTCAGCATACAACTTTTTTCTTTTCTTATTATGTCTAGAGCTTTCACCTTTTCACTTAAAGGAAGCACTTTATGGCTTCTCTGTGGCATATCTAAATTGCCAGCATCACTAATCTTGTACTTTGGGACCATTATTAAGTCAAATAAGGGTTACTTGAACACAAGCATTGAAATCCCAAGACAGACAATCTGATAACCAAGACAGGTACAAAGTGACCGACTGGCAGGTATTATCTACAGTGTGAATACGCTGGACAAAGGGATGATTCATGTCATAGGTAGGATGGAGCCAGATAGAGTGAGACTGCATTCTGTTACTTAAAACAGCAACAGCACTGCAGTCTAAAACTTACAAATTGTTTATTTCTGGAATTTATCATTTAATATTTTTGTGCCATAGTTGATTGGTTGACTGTGGATAACTGAAACCATGAAAACTGAAACCACAAATAAGGGAGTACTACTGTATAGACACAGGCATTTGGCCCTCTGTCCATTTGTCACTTACACTGAGCTAACAATTTATAGGTTATGCCAGGTGTTGCTCTGAGCACTGTACCAATATAAACTCCTCTAATCCTCATGACAACCTAATGAGGTAGGCACCATTACTGATTCCCTGTACAATGGGGAGACTGAGGCAAAGTGTAGTTTTATAGCTCAAGGGTTAATGACTGCCTTTTGGATCAAAATGTTCTCATAGTCTGTCAGCTGCTTTTGTATAGCTCCTCCAAGGATCTACCTTCTAAAAGGTACCTGAGTTAAGTGCAGGATCTAAGGCATGGGAAGCAAACCAAGCCAACAGGGCACAAACTTGGGGTGGCAGGGTTTACCCACTCGGCAGATGCTCCTCTACTGAGCTCAGGCACAGCCTCAATGCCTTCAACTCCCCTTCAAGGTTCTACTACCTAATCTCGCTTGGAAGAACAAGCTTCTCACTGAGGAACACCTTCCTGCTCATTATCTGTGGATGGGAAGGAAAATTTTCCCTATGGCCCAACCCAAGCCGAATGCTTACTTGGCTAATGCTGCTGCTGTTGTGAGAACTGTCTTCAGGATGCTGAGAGGATCTGATGCCCAATCT
Organism: Papio anubis; assembly: GCF_008728515.1. Lineage (NCBI taxonomy): Eukaryota > Metazoa > Chordata > Mammalia > Primates > Cercopithecidae > Papio > Papio anubis. The sequence continues at coordinate 82,096,579 of NC_044986.1, forward strand.
GCACATGGGTGGAGCGAGGGCAGAAAATTCTCCCACCTCTCCATTCTGGGAGTTGGCATGTACAAGAAAACAGATATAATGATCTCTGATCAGGGAGGCAATAACAGGCCACCAAATCTGGGTGGTCTTATAAACATTCAGAGCATCCCCAGGATTGTGGCTGACCTTGTTATTTAGGGAAAGTGGGAAGAAGCTCACTTTGAACAGAGTTCAGCAGCATCTTGAATAATGTGACAGAGCCTACTGGGGAAGACTAAAGACTAGGAACAGGAGCTGAAGTTGGTCCCCATGTACTATGTATGGTGGTTGAGCTGAACCAGGTCAAATTCTAGCTCCATCCAAACACACGTGTGAACCTAAGGATCTTACTGAAATCTCCAAGCCTGTTTTCCCAACTCCAAGGTGGGGACAGTCATTCCTACCTTCTTTAAGATTCAATGATAAGCCAACTAAAAAGTGTCTGGTACATTCTTGGAGTTCAGTAAATATTGCAGCATGCTGCTACACTGGCAAGTATTCTAAGGGAAGTGTAAGCTCCAACCAGAACAGACAGGCCAGGTAGGCAGGGGCCATAAATTTGACACCATAACACTCCTGGTACAGCCTCACACAGACTGACCTTCCTTGGACACTGAGGCAGTCCTTGCAGATGCACCAACAGAAGGAGTAGAGCACGGTGGTTAGAGTGCTCCTCTGCACTCACACTCTTGATTCCATTTCTGCAACTGTTACTATCTAGCTATCGCATTTGAGGCAAGTTTTAGGGCCTCTTTGGACTTCAGATTTTTCATCTGTAAAGTGAAATCTATAACCATTTTAATTATCTTTTGCTGCATTATCAAATAATGGCAAAACTTAGTAGCTTACAACAACAATCACTTTCAATTGTTTTATTTACTTGCTCACTCTTTTGCAATTTTGAAAGAGTTTGGCAACAGCTCGTCTCTGCTCCACGTGCCATCAGCCAGGGAAAACCACTAGGGGTGGGCACTTTCTTTCCAAGTTGACTTCACTCACATGGCAGGAAAGTTGGTGGGGCTGTGGTTTAGGAGTTCAGCAGAGGGTAACTGTTGAGACCTCAGTTTTCCTCCACATAGGTTCTCCTCATTGTTGAGCCTGGTAGCTTCAGGGTTTTCAAACTTTTTACATGGCATCTGGATTTCTCCAGAGGGCAAAGCACAGACTGCCAGGGATCGTAAGCACTGTCTCATAGCATGTCCCACCATCAGTTCTGCCATATCCTGTGGATTAAAGCAGGTATAGGCCCGCCCAAGTTCAAGGGGAGGGTACTGCAAAAGTGTGTGGGCACTGGGAAGTATGATTTGATGGGGACCAATTAGAATAACAGCTCACCACAGCCTATCTTCCCCATAGGGCTATGGATAGGATTAAATGTACTAGAGCATCTATGGCACTTGTCAAGTTGTGATTGACCTGCTAGTATTGAAAGGCAGCATAGTGGAGAGCCTCCCACTATAGGCTGGTGGAGCAGACTCCAGACAGGCTGCTCCATTCTCACTGCTCACTAGAGGAAAAGCTGCTTAACCCCTGTGTGGTTCGAATTCTTCATCTATTAATATAAAACAAAGATAATAATAGCACTTGCCTTGTAGAATTGTTGTGAGGATTAAATAAGTTGATGTTTATAAAGTGTTTAAAACCATGCCTAGGACATAGTAAACATGATGGAGATGACTTCCATTATTATAATCCTAATCAGAGCCAACTTCAGTCTCTGAGTCTTGGTCATGAATCAAGTCTCTGGCATCAACACTTCCCATGAAGCAGAGTGATGACTACAGAGGTGTTGTCTTCCACCTTGTTCCTGGCTGCCCCTCGAGGTCACTGAGTGCCTTTCCCTCTCCCTGCAACCCTGGTGCTCCTTTCCAGGCATCCCAGTCTGATGGGCCATAGACATTTCCTGTTGGATCCTGGACCAGCTCTTGGGCAGCTGCACCTTTACAACCCTAGAGTCTGGCCAGGTGCTGAATGCGGCTGCTCTTGGGAAAAGACCTGGAGACCCACTCAAGCTGATCCCCACAGCTCTGTCTTACTGAAAAGGATCACACTTGTTGTCTTCCTTTGACTTTATGAACAACCAACTCCCTCTTGGAATATATCTCTCTGACTCTTCCTTGACTGATTAGTGCATGGAAACGACCCTCACTAACCAGCGAGAACTGTCCTCCTGGGTGGTAAAAGGCGATTTGCACAGTGATTGAAAAATATCATTTTTTAATCTAATCCATAATTAGGTCTTGGAGAAACAAATTAAGTGAAGGCAAAATGATGTTTCTTTAAAGCATGAATACTGATCTGCATAATTATGTACATTTAATGGTTTTAATTTCCAAGGGAAACTATTTTTAAAATGAGTTCGGAAAAGTATTTTTCCCTTCAATTCTATGTCTATAAAGTTAAGTCCCCAGGCTTGATACTGCACTGACCCAGTCTGCAATCCTAACTAATTAGTGATGACATTTTAAACCTAATACAGCAAGAGTATCTTCCACCTCTGAGGGCATCCTGCCATGCCAGGTAAAGAATTAATACAAGAAAGAGAGTCCCCAAAGTGTGGTGCCTGGGGACTTGCTCTCTCTGGCCCCTATCGCCATCACATTCTCAAGTCTCCAGGCCTGTCTTCTCAGTGGGGCTCTTGATGGTAACAGTTGTGTTATTATGAATATATAAGACAGGATTCTGACATCCGTTTTTGTTAGTAGCAACCTATTTAACCTCAGTGAGAGGTGGTGTCATAACAGGAAACTTGGACTCAGACAGCCCTGCTGACTTAAGTTTGTTTAGGCACAAATAAGATACATGAAAAGTGTTGACCATCAATTGTTTTTGACCTGTATAAATGGCAATTTTATATTGTTCAGCTTTATTAGATGCCTGACACATGGCAAGAACTCAGTAGATTTTAGGTGTTATTACTATTGTCATTGGCATGATTTGTGCAACTCACTGTAAGTGGAAGTAGTACTACTGCCCACTTTCCAGGTTGTTGGGAAAATTAGATTAAAGTAGATAAGAAAATGTGTTTGTCACTCCCCCGGCACACAAGAGAGTTTCAAAACAATTTAGCTCCTTCCTTTTGCCCATTTTGGGTTTCCACCATTCATTTTCTGCCAGGTAAACTGTAACAACTCAACAGAAGTCACAAAGAGCCCTGCATCCTTTAATCATCAAGCTTTTCAATGTCTTGGAAAAACGTATGAGACTGGTCACACACACACAGTATTGGCTAGTGAGACAGAAATCAACAATGTCAACAATAAGTATACATCTGCAACACATTCTATAGTGTCTCAAGCACAATTTCCTCAATTACTCTGTTTTATCTTCCCTAAGAGTTCCAGAAAGTGGGAGTTATGCCTGGATTTCCTGTTCAGGAGCCACTCTGCTCTACTGCAGCAATTTGAGGTTCCCTGGCTTTGGCAAAATGTCCTTGTCAGAGCATCAGCAGGGCCATCAAACTTTACCCAAAGCACCAAGATTCTCAGATGATAACACAGGTCAGAAGGCATTTCTTCAAAGTGGACAAACCTGCACTCACACCCATGAGCTGTGGCTTCAGCGCCATGCACTGAGAACCCAATAATACCACCTCTAACCTGAAGTTAAAGGCTTCGGTTTTTCAGTCCGTGATGAATTATTGGCCAGCTCTTCAAAAAACAAAAGGGGTGCTGACGAGTTGATGGGTGCAGCACACCAACATGGCACAAGTATACATATGTAACAAACCTGCACGTTATGCACATGTACCCTAGAACTTAAAGTATAATAATAATAAATAAATAAATAAATAAATAAATAAATAAATAAATAAAAAGACTCTGAGCTCAGATGAGCAAATAAAAAGGCAACTTTTTATGGTTATCCCAGGAAGAAGGAAGCACCTGCTGTGCACTATTTCAGTTTTTCCACTCAACAATGCCTGCAGCCAGTTTTACAATTCTCAATGAGCCCCAGAGAAGCTAACCAGTTAGCTCCTGGTCATATATCGAGTGTCATGTGTTAAACACTAACGGTTTTATCTCACATCCTCAAATCAAAGATAGCAGCTTTAGAAACAGCTTGTTTAGGCTTCAGCACAATTAGGGATGTGTAGAGAGGAGAAATTGACTCGTGGAGTTCTTTCCAGTTTCTGATCACCCATTCAAACAAGTATTTACTGAGCCCTTTCTATGCAGATGCTGCACTGGGGATGAGAGAGCCAATGCTAAGCCAAGGACAAGGTCACTGCTCTCAGTGCCCACGGTGTGCAGAGGTAACAAGCATACAAATTAGCAATTACACCGTTGTGCTGTGCAAGTAAGTGCAGGGCAGCCAACCTAACCCAGCATCATCAGGGGAGGCCCCTAAAGAAGAGGCAATGACAGGGAGTTCTAAAGCGTGCTAGCCAGCTTAAGGGAGGAAGCTAGAATAGAGGCCAGGAGACAGATAAAACCACTACGGGTCCCCAGTTGGTCAGCATCCAATAGAACACACTCTGAACAGTTTAGGGTGCAAATTGCCATGGTGACCCCTCTGTCTGCCAGACAGTCCCTATGCCATGCTCCCCCCATACCTCTCAAAATACACACACACTTTCAAAGTCTCCTTCAGCAGTTTATTTGATTATGCCAAACCATCCTGCAATTCAGAAGAGGTGAAGCTACCACAGGAACAGAAAACAAAAGAAATGCTTAAGACAGGGAAACATTGTTATCAGCCTTCTTGAAATGTAGTTTGCTTCTCTCCAATATGTTGAAAACATTGAAAAGCCTTCCCAAATATCTCAAACATCTGCTGAGTGGGCCAAATACTCCCTCCTATTTGCTCCACCCACAGTCGCTGTATCCATCATGCCTCAGATTAAGTGACACTCAATTACAACATGTACAATTTTGCACCGCATTCCTCCAACAAGGGCTCATGCTGGAGCAGTTCTTTCCCCACTGTCTCCTGGGTGTGCACAGTGATGTCAATGAAATGCATATGCATGATAATTAAATTTGACATAATTACTTTTCCAAATGATCACTGACACTCCATTGTTCCAAAAGGACTAATCCTCAGAGCTTCCAAACACAGTCTGGAAATTTCTGGATCTAAATGAGATTTCAAAGAATGTAATTTGTAATAACCAAGATCCCCAATGAACATTTTAATATATCCTTTCTTTGTTACAATCATTTGATGGTAAATCCAACTGAATTAGAATTCTCCTAGGGTGATGAGCTGCCTGACTGGGGGTGCCAGTTGGGATGTCCCAGACCTTGAATGTGTGAGTTGCTCCCCGATCTGCCCCAATGCAGGAACTGTGCCTCAACCAGCTTCCTCCTTTCAGATAAGCCCTAGACTGCCACATGTGCCAGAGAGAGGGCAAAAGGCTGCCAGCTCCCTATTCCTATCTGCTAACCAGAAAAACTACAGAGGCTTTGACAGACATGAGAAACCAGGAAGAGAGAGGGCAATGGGGAAGAGAAGAAACGCCCCCTGTCTTGAAGCCGTAACAATGCACAAGTAATCAACTCTGTTTGGAGGGTGGGAAGAAGTGAGTGCCAGTTGTGAGTCAGATGACTTGTCAGGTGCCTGATTTGCTCACTGATTTAGCAGAATCATCCTGGGAGACAGACAGGAGGCCCCTGAGTAGCCTCAGGGTTAAAACCTAGTCCAAAGTCACAGCTAGGATTTGTAACTATATGTATAAGACTACAAACCCCACAGTATATCTGGAAACTGGGAAACTGCAGCAGAGCACAGCATCTGGGGAGAATGGAGGGGTAGACAGCAAACAGGTAAAGTCCTCCTGTGGTAAGAGCAAGAGTGACATCTTTCTCCAGAAACTGAGATTTGACTTCTGGGAGAATGGGCAGGGTGGACTACAGTCTTGGTCTTTTTGCCAATTACCCCAAGCCAGCTGCCCACCTTGCAGTCCTCATCTCGTTTTCTTGCTTTTCTTACTTGTTGTGCTCCCTTTTGCTCTTCCTCTCACCAAAGCCCCTGGCACACTGATGTCTGACACTCCATTTTCTCATTATACTCTATCCCACTGCCTTCTAATTTACATAATGCAACTCATCTCAGAAAATGTTTTCCCAATCCTATGTCAATTTCCCATAACTGTGACAATTTATCTGGTTAGGAAAACTTCAAGTGAGAAAACAGGACCTGCAGACATCATCAACATGGGTCTCATTTATAATGCACATTTTTACCTTACTCACTGGAAATGGACAGCACAAATGGCACTCACATGGTCATGCAGGTATCCCTCCTATTTTTAAACAGCATCCTCTGCATTTGTTAGAATCATCAGTAGACAAATTTGAATGTGTGTAACATTTATTAACTGTAACATTAGCTCTGACATTTCAGTTTAATCAGTGTTACTACAGACAAGTAAAGTAATTCTCTTGTACTCGCCCATAAACAGTATTATCTTTTCCTTTCCAAAAGGTACCAATTCATGATCTAAGGCACTTGGGAAATAATTTCATCTCTGTGTGGGGAGGCAGATGAAAAAACTCCAGCAAAGTCTCTGAGAGACTCCATTTAAAGATTAAATAATAGACAAATTACAGATGAGGCCACAGAGAAGGCGCCCTCTGGAGACTGCTGGATTTTTCAATATTAGTTCTTAATAAAAGCCAAGAGATGTGTTTTCTGCCTGTAAAACTCCAGTTTGTTCAGGAACAGGATGATGAGCCCCTGAAGTGGTGAGTCTTTCCATGAAGGGTGACAGGAGGTGACCAAAATGCTCAGTAAATCCTTCCCAGGCCAAGAGGCAACTGTGTTTAATAATCAGAGGGATCCAGTTTCATTCTATGCTGCCAAGCACTGACTTCCCTGCAAAGTGATGGTTCTCAAAGGGCTGCACAGAATCCCTCTGAGGGGTGGAATTTTAAGTAGGGGCACCTGTGGCAAATGAACTCACCACAGGGCCTCAGGATAAATTCTGGGCCTTCGAATGGCCCCACATAGCACTTTCTGGTAGCATTCACAAGTCCTCAGTGAGGCCCAAAGTGGGCAGAGAAAGTAAGCCCAGAATGGACAAAGTTCCCCTGGTCCCTTTAAGAACCAGTCATCTTGATGTGGGGAAAGTCAGCCACCTGGGCTGCTGCAGTTGAACCCCACGCCCCGCAGGGTCCAGCACAATACAGGGCCCAGGAAATGATGGTTAGACACAGGCACATGTTCTAAAGAGTTGTCCGAAAGCCTCAAAAACACATGTGGGCTTTATTTCTGAGTCTAAGTTAGTAAACCCATGACTTCAAGTTTATCTTCCTCTCCACTAAGTTAGTACCTTCATGTCACTCTCACAAAACAACTGTTTCTGAAGCTACGGTTTTCTCTGCACATAGCTCACGTTGTGCTTAACATTGCAAGCATGTCAGCCATAGTACAGGCCCAGACACAATTCAAGGAAAATAGAAAGGGAAAATTGAAAACAAAACTCAGGGTCACTGAATTTAAAATTCCATTTGTCTGAAAATAGAAAGGGTCATCAGACTATATAACAGAAATGCAGCAGGGATTTTTCTTTGCCCCAAAGAGGACAAAGCAAGTGGTTAGATGGTCTCTTTGAGGATTCCAGTACATCTTTATACCTGATATTTATTTAGAATTTAGGATGTTGCAGGTGCTGAAAAGAGTAATTGATGTATGAATATATCCCATTTAATCCTCAAAACAACCCCGTAATTTTGTATTATGTTGTATTATCTTAGTTTTCAAGCAGATGAAATTGAGGTTCATAGAAGCTGAATAACTAGTCCACAGTCACACAGCAAGAAAATGGCTCAACTAGGACATGGTATTTGCTTCCAAATTCTATGTGTAAGTGATCATGATTACCCTTAGAAAGCTCTGCATCCAGAGGGAGATTTAGCTACACGGGCTGGCTTAGGCCTCAAGACCCTTCTGTTGCTCTGGCAATGCTGATTACCAGCGAAGGTCCTAGCAATGTTTTCCCATGTGTCTCCAGTTTCATAATATTTGAAAAAGTAGGATACAAGTTGAGCACCTCTAATCTGAAAATGCAAAATCCAAAATGCTCCAAAATCTGAAACATTTTGAGCATCAACATGACACAAGTGGAAAATTCTATACCTGACCTCATATAACATGTTGCTGTCAAAATGCAGTCAATATTTTGCTTCATGCACAAAATTATTTATGATATTCTATAAAATTACCAATTACCTTCAGGCCATGCATATAAGGTGTATGTGAAACATAAATGAATCTCATGTTTAGAATTTGGTCCCATCCCCAAGATATTGCATATAAATAATGCAAGTATTCCCAAATCAGAAAAAATCAGAAATCCAAAACACTTCTGGTCCCAAGCATTTCGGATAAGAACACTCAATCTGAACTTAACGGGAATCAATTCAGACCACTGTTCCACCCAACTGTTCCACCCAACTTCCTATTAGCCACACTTTCTCTTGTGTCTACTGCTGTAGGAGCCGCTGTCAGAAATTTTAGGAAGCCAAGTTTTGGGTCTGAGTTTAGTGGAATACTTTCCCATGGTCTAGTTTCACTTCCATGCATAGAAAACATATTGCTGGCTACCAGAGGGGGACAATTTTAACCAGCTTTCTTGCTGACTCAACTGGTTTCATACCACAGAGGTGCACAGGTGATGTTGTGTCATGGTAATACATGGCAGTACATTTTAACCAGCTTTCTTGCTGACTCAACTGGTCTCATACCACAGAGGTGCACAGGTGAGGTTGTGTCATGGCAGTACATGTGCTGCAGCCCTGGCATCACAAGTATGTGCTAGAGGAGAAACAAAGTTTGAAATAAACCAAGGAGGAAGTCAGCCATGGAAAAATCTTCCAAATCTTCCACCTCACAAAAGAAACTTGGAAGGGTTTCCTTAAATTTGACAATAGGGACTGGGCACAGTGGCTCACGCCTATAATCCCAGCACTTTGAGAGACTGAGGTGTGAGGATTGCATAAGCCCAAGAGTTCAAGACCAGCTTGGGCAAAGTGGTGAAACCCCATTTCTATAGAAAATTTGAAAATTAGCCAGGTGGAGGGGCATGTGCCTGTAGTCACAGTTGCTTAGGAGGTTGAAGTGGGAGGACCAATTGAACCCAGGAGGTTGAGGCTGCAATGAGTTGTGTTCATGCTAGTGCACTCTACTCTGGGCAACAGAACAAGAACTTGTCTCAAAAAAAAATGACAATAGTTTTAAATTTACAACACATCACCAATGATAAGAAACCAAACAAAACTTTTCTAAACAACTACTAATAAAAAACTTTCAATCAACCATACCAGAGGAAAGATGAAATAATCTTGCTCTTCTCTCTATGGGACATTAAATTCAAAAGGATTATCATATGAGGAGAGGATTAAAGGTAGCCAAAAATGACAGGGGAGAAATTATGATGGAACTGTGTGCAAGGCAGATGACTCTGTGTGTGTGTGTGTGTGTGTGTGCGCGCGCGCGCGTGTGTATGTGTATGATTTTGTTGTATCTGTCAGGGTTTTCATGTTTTTTAGTATATTTTATTGTAATTTTTTCTCATTAAATATTCACTTTCATACCTGATTTTACATTCACAATTTCATATTCTTTTCTTTAAAGTAAAGCCTTTGAAATTACACACACTTCAAGTCTTAGAAAGCCTGGATCTGCCCGGCTTGCGTGTAACTAGAGGGGAAGAGTCTTCCCCTGCATATGCCAAGAATATATCCATGCCCCTCTTGTTTCCTGTAGTCAAATCCATGTCTGTCATTGTCAAATTCCAATAAGGTTTATAATTTCTTGGGAATGAACATTAGTGCATTTGGCAGGGTTATTCCCAGAACTCGAGATCAGGAGAAGCTGGGCCACTCAGGCGCAGCTATTCGTCTTATGAAAGTTGTAACTAATATTTCCCTTTTTAATTCGACCACTAGGAAATGTAGAGCCAAGTTGGAGCAATGCAGCAATTGTACAAAATCAACAAGTTACACTTCTATGAGCCTATCCTCCTCCCACACCGTCACCCCCAGTCCCATCCCCAGCTTTATTAATTTCTTGTCCTCCATTATCTAGGCTGCAATTCCACCAGTTATTTTTTCTGATCCATTTTTGGTTTTGTTAGTTGACTCAAGTTCTTCACTGAATCATATTCATTAAAAATTCAAATAATTTAAATAGCATATCTAATATACACCCAGCATGCTTATTTTTAGGATGGGAAAAAAGAACTTTGTTAAATGAATAGATAGACAAATAAGACCTAAAAGTTCTGAGTCATTTTCATTTTGCTGAAGTTTTGGGCCTGTTGTTACTCATTCCATGGGCAAGAGTCACTGGGTCGGGGAGATGGAAAAGGGGCAAGGAAGAATTCAAGGGAAAGCAGTGGGCATTTCTTCAGTTGTCTTTTCATATGCTTGACAGCTGGCAATTTCCTCTGCCTTTATGCACACACTTCCCAAATGTAGCTCCTATTCCACCTTTGATATTTCTTTTGGCTGCTACACCCATCCTGTCCTGATGCAGAATCATTTGGCATAAATAGAAAAACGTGAGATATTTGTTGAGAGCTCTCTGCTCACAAATGGCTATGGCTGGTGCCACAGCTATAGTGACCACACAGACCACAGAGGCACATTAGACACATTGAGACTTTACATTGCTGTTTGCAGAAAAAAATCCTGTTGACAAGGGATGCAAACCACAAAAGCTTGGAAAGCAAAATGACAGAGTTAAGAGATGCACAGTAATCCCCAAACAGAACAGGAAATGCAAACCCCAGAGACTTTGGTGGAAAGTTTTATCACCTTCCCAGGAAATCCCGAGTTAAAATTGATCAAGAGGAAATGAAAGCTGAGAATGTGTTTTCCTTGACCAACCCCTAAGGAAGTGTGGAAAATATGAAGTATTCAATAAATGGTGTTGGAATAACTGGGTGACCATCTGGAAAAATATCAAGTGGAATCCATTTTTCACACAACACACAATACACCAGGATGAATTCCAAAAAATTAAGGATTTAAACACATCAAATTGAAACTATAAAAGTTCTAGAAGATAACATTGAAAAATTATTTAAAATTTAGAATGCATAAAAGAAAAAAAATAGTAATTGGACTGCATGAAAACCTTCCATGTGGTAAAAAAATAAATAAATAAATAAATAAATAAATAACAATGATAATAACAAAAAGAAAATCCAAAAGACTAACAATATTCTGAGGAAAATATTGGCAATATCCAATGCAAAGGGTAATCTCTTTGATGTATAAAACTCCTATAAATAAACAAGAAAGACACAGATCAACAATTCGGTTTTTAACGTGGAAAAATTATATGACTTGCCATTAACAGAAAAGGAAAACAAATGCCTCTAAACATTTGAAAAGATATACAGCTCATACAGGGTTTAAAAAAGTACAATTTTCAATTATTCTGTGTTACCATTTTTCACCTAACAGGTTGGCAAAAACCCCAAAGTTTGGTAAAGCACTGCAGTAACAAGGCTGTAAGGAAATTGGAACTCCAATGCATTGTTGACAGATATAGAAATTGACCCAACACCTGTGGAGGCCAACTTGGCAATATTTAGCAAAATCACACACACATATATACAAATACTTTTAACCAGTAATTCTATTTTTAGGTATTTATCTTAAAGTTACTCTCAGACACTTGTGAATTAATATACGGTCAAAGTCATTTATTCAATACTGTTTTCAATAGCAGAAGATTGGAAACAGCTTAAATGTCCATCAATTGGGTATTGGTAAAATAAAGTCATGCTCTATTTACTCAAAGGAAAGCATTGGACTTGTAAACAAACAAAAAGACTATAATAATGTACCTGTAAAAAAAGAATCAAGAAGTTCTTTCTGAACTAATATGAAAATAACTGCAAGAATAATGGTGAAAATGCCATGGAATATTATGCAGCCATAAAAAAGGAATAAAATCATGTCCTTTGCAGCAACATGGATGCAGCTGGAAGCCGTTACCCTAAGCAAATTAATGACAGAACAGAAAACCAAATACTGCATGTTCTCACTTATAAGTGGGAGCTAAATGTGGGGTACACATGAATATAAAGATGGCAACAACAGACACTGGGGACTCCTAGAGGAGGAAGGGAGGGGAGAGGGGAAAGGGTTGCAAAACTAACTATTGGGTACTATGCTCACTACCTAGGTAATGAGATCCATCGTAGCCCAAACTTCAGCATCACACAATATAACCATGTAAGAAACCTGCACGTACACCCCACCCCAAATCTAAAATAATAGTTGAAATCATTTAAAAATTTAAAATTTTTAAATTTTTTGTAAAAGAATATTGTTGAAAGGGGGGTTGAGAAATATGTATTCCAATTTATTTGGTTTAAAGAACTGTATATGAGAAAATAACAACATTAGGCATCTCTTCAGGCAGGGAGGAAGTGAGGACTAAACACAAAAGAGTCACTGTCTTTGTGCGTGGGGAGCAGAACTTTCACTATATAATAGTTTTGTTCAAATTTTTGCACCACATGAATATATAATATAATCAAATAGTTTAACAATCAAAACAAATTTAACCTAATGAATTTTAAAAAATATATGTAACTGAGATCAGAAAAAAAAAATCAAAAAAGCACTGGTGGTCTCATTAGTTAGCCAGATGGTCTAGTTAGAAGCCATGCACTGAAGAGACTTGGGTTTGTGTCCCAACCTAGGCACAACACCTCCGCGTTCCTAACTACAATGACCTTGACTACTGGAGGCAATGGTTGGTGTAAGGCCTTTGCTGCTCCAAGAGAAGACTACAAAGATGAGCAAGCAGCTCTTGATGTTATGGGCCCAGGAATAAGCACTTCACCTATGCATTGTCAAATAAAAATTAAACCTCAAAACAACCCTTTTTATAAGGGACAGAAGTGAGGCTCGGATCAATTTCATGCTTTCCACAACAAAGAACATAGAGCAGACAATTGATAGCAGAGAGAATATAAAAGGTTACTCAATGAATATGAAATGCTCTCACACCTTCTCCACTTAGGAGAAAAATAGAAACACACACAAGACAGTGCCAGTGTCCTGGCTGGAGCAGAGCTGAGGCCACCTTTCCAAAGAAGTGGCAAGAACTGGGGTGGACTGTATGGAGACTTCCACATAGCACCCAGCAGCCGAGGGGAGGCAGGAGAAGGAGAGATTACTGCTTGGAAACCACACCCTAGAATGGAGGGCTCTACAAAGCATGGCGACCGCAGCCCTAACTCAGATTGTCAAGCCTGTATGTCAACAAGCAAATGCTACCTGTGATCCAAGTGCCCAACATCCTCTCCCAACACAGAAGAGGTTTGCCTGCAAGGGCACTGATTCTCTGAACTGAGTAAGGAGAGGCAGGGATGAAGCTAACTGCCATGTTCCGGCATAGTCCTCAAATCTCTGCTGTGTCCACTGAATCTCATGTCTGCTAGTCCTTGTGTGGCTTGCTCACTAGCCAAGTGTTCTAGGGACACAGGGAGGCAGAAAGCAGACCACAGTGAGAGGCTAGCAATGAAATGCGTTTGCTACCTATAGCTACAACAAATTGTGGTATTGGCAGCTGAAATCATTATCTGGATAAAAACAAACAGCAAATTTGACAATAAAATGCATTCCTTCCCACTGTAATAGGAAAGGGTCCTGTATCAGCACAAACTTCCACCTTTCTCTCCAATTCTCCAGCCTAATGTATAATTACAGCTGGGCACCTTCTCCTCTGGCCTACCAACCATGCCCTCTGCTCTAATAAGTGGGCCTCTAAATCAGGGAGGTGGGGATGTTCCCAGAATCAGCAGTGGGCAAAGGCCAACGCTACAAAAATCTGGGGTCCACTCTCTCCCCTGGGCCCTCCTTTCTCCCAGCCTGCAATATTGCCAGGAGTGCTTTGCCTACCTCCAGCCTACTGTCCACTCAACAAATCCATTCACGTCTGCTAGGAGTCCCCACAATGCCTGTCAACTTTGCTGAACATTGGAATCCTTGGAAGACTTTAAAATAGACTCATGCCTGGCTCCCAAACCTGGGCTTATGATGTAAGTGGGATGGCATAGGACCTGGGCACTGGGATTTTTAAGAGCTCCTGGGTGATTCTAATATTCAGCAAGGACTAGAGACCCATGTCATATTGTACTGTTTTGTTTCTTTGAAGTTCTCATCATGTGTCTTCATAGAAAGTATAATCTAATGGAGAAAACAGTCATGATTTCATATAAAAGGAAATGACCAATTTACTTGCTTTTTGCCTACTAAAGAGACTCCTCAGCTGGTCATAGCTCAGGATAGGAGGATGAACTAACCATGGGACTCTCCCAGTTTTCGCAGTGAAAGTCCTACGTCCCAGGAAACTCCTTAGTACTGAGCAAATGAGGAATGTTGGTTACCACAGCCAAGGACATCACATCACTCAGCAGTGATAGACAGGCATTCAGCAATCATCAGACACTCTTGTATGCAGAAATTTAGCCGTAATTAAAACTAGGGGGATGATACTGAGGAAAGAATAAATCCACACCCCAAATATATTTCTGTACATGGTCTATCATCTCAAGACTCATTAATTTAACCAGTTCTTGGGCATCTCGGTGTCAGGTTCTGTTGTCCATGAAATCTGTTGGAAGACACTATGTCCTGTTGTGGAATTCAAGAGATAAAAAAATAAAAGACGGAAGCTGGAATCAATAAGACTAGGACCACCATGGACAAGAAAAGGGGTTCTGAGGAGCACACACACGGAGCATTGGCACTGGCCCTGGAGGGGCTCTGGAGGTGTCAGAGCAGCTGCGAGAGCTCAGGGGCATGAGATGAACTTGTGTCCAGCACACCTGCTAGACAAGCAGAAACTCCAGTGGGAATCATGGTGGGGACCAGGGCCATGCAGTGACAAGGTGAGGAACAGGTGGCTCAGCAAGGTAAGAGGTAGGCCAGAGCAGGGGTTGGGAGGTGGGGACAGCATTGGATGCAGCGTCACTGGGGATGAAATGTCACTCCAAGGCTAGGTTGTCAGGAACCACGTGGTATTCACCCCCTCAAAAGTATTCATTGTGCTTCCCTTTTCTGCTCATCATTATAGTGCCCCAGGATAGTGTGATAAGCAAAAAGATACTGTTCCCGACCTCAGAAAGCTCACTTTCTAGTGCATGGGAAGAGGAAAAAACAATTTCAGGGCAAGGGGACAAGTTTGACCTGTGTGCTGTGCTGATGATTTGGATTTTAACTTACACTCAACAGAAAACCAAGAATTCCCAGTAGTAAAAGGTGTTTTCGAAAAACTTCTGCGACAGAAAAAGTAAATGAAAAGCCTTCAAAGCTGAGACCTGACAGATATAGCTGGGAAGAGTGGGGGATAAAGACAACATCTCCAGGAAATAATAATATTTAGAGATGGATGAAGGAGAAGAAAGTAGCTATGAAGTCTGAGAAGCAGCCAAGCCTTTAAACAAAAAACAGTTCTGGAAATGATTTAAGTTGTCATTTTTCAAAATGTCTTCAGTGAAGTTAAATACTTTTCTTTCTCCCTGCTGTGCATGTAACCAAGCTGCTGTTGGAGAAAAGTTGGGTGGAAAAGCTCTGCTGCCTTTCAAGGAAGGAAAATGCAGCTCGGAAGCCCCGGCTCAGGAGGAGCTTGTCGAATTTGCTGGTGTTTCTCACTCTACGAGGGCCTCCAGGCAAGCACATAAAGCACATCAAATGGAAACAAGATTCAATTTTTGTTCCCCTGCTTCACTCTATTGGAAAAATCCAAAACCTGCCTTAGGAGAGTGAAATCTCTCTAACTCGATGGGAGTCATCTCAGTTATCCTGCCAGGGTTTCATCCCTGCCATGTGGTACAGGCATCAGATGCTCACTGAGCACCCACTGGCTACTGCATGCCAGGTCCCGTGCTCCCAGCAGACATCACCACTCCCAGATGTTTCAGAAGGACAGTGACCACGGGAACGATAAACTCCTTTGCAAATCAGAAAGGACAGGCTCAACTGATCCTCTCCCTGCCCAGGCTGGGCTTTTCTGTTTTAATTGAAATACGTTGAATACCAGAAAGATTGGACAGCATTTGACAGCATTATCCACTCTACAAGCAGAAATGTGACGAGGTTAATTACATTGTCTAAAGAGGTCCTAACTGCCCCTTCCAGGCATGTTCTATCAGTTGGCCCCTGAATGAGCAGTCACTAATACCTCCTAATCTCACACAACAGGCACTGGCAATGCAGCCCTGCGGAGATGAGGATGGAAAGGGAAAAGGAAAGTTACACATGGAAATGGTGGGTGGTTTCTATGAAGGTACCAAGTGCAGGGAAGAAGTCCTTTGCATTTGGTCCTGGTTGGCTTTGCATGCTAGCAGAGTCTGTGGGATGATGGAAAGATGTCTGCCAGAGAAAGGGAAGGGGTAAATGACAAGGGCAGGTGTAGCACCGTGCAGATTCTCCATCTCATCTTCTCTCCAGGCACTAGCCCATGCTGTGTGCTCCCTTAAGGCTCAATAGTGCCAGGTCAAGATTGGATGAAACAAAAGGGGCAGAGCAGCTCCACCTCACACCATGCTTGGCATTGGGAGGACATCTTGAGATCTTTGTCTAACCCCAGCCCTAGAGCCTCAGAGCAAATTTGCCAGAGAGAAGAGGAGGATCTGCGAGGCCACTGTCCACTCAGAGCTTTGCTGCCATGGGCACTGCAGTCCAGATAGACCAGAGGCACAGCCACCAGCAGCTGGGATTCAGAACATGCCCAGATGCAACTGCCACCACATCCCCCACAGATCTACAAACCCAGGCCTACCTGGAGGAGGTGGAGGAGGAAGTGGGGCTGGAGCAAGAAGAACTGGTGTAATCTGGTGTTACAGAGAGCCCCGTTTCTCATCCTGCACCACTGGGCAAAAGTCCTGTTTCTCCTAACTACTATTCACGTGACTTTGAGCACATTACTTAACCTAACTCAGCCTCAGCTCCCCCATCACTAGGATGTGGATGATAATCCCTCCTATGGGGCTGCTGCTTACCAGTACTGAGCCGACATTTTCAAAATGCCTGGCACACCACGGGCCTCATACGAGTTTAGTTATGCCAATGGCACTTCTGAGCCAGCTTCCTGAACACCCAGCCTGGAGGCAGAGAGTACGGGTCACACCCTATTTCCACTCTGCCACGCTGTGGGATCCTGCGTGAGCTACGCCTCCCTTCTGTAAACGGGGCCAATATCAGTGCTTAATCATGGAAGTCAAGTCACAGTGATGTTCTGAGGATTAAATTAGGCATTTGATGCAAAGTCATTCAAAAACTTCCTGGCACATAGTGCTTTATAAATAGTTGTTGCTATTAAAATTTACAGAATGTGTGGTCTTGTAAAGACAGACCAAAAAATGCCCTACTTGGCCCAGGGTGTGTCCATGGTGAACACCAGAGTGCTTGGGAACCCAGTTTCCAAAGGAGGGCCAAGCAGCCACCGGGCTCAGGAGCTCACTCCTGGGAAGGAATGATTTTCTCTATCACAGGAAGTTTCCCCCAATCTCTACAGAGCTTTGGAGGGTTCGCCTGGTCTCCCTAACCAGAAGGGGAAATGAAGTAGATGCTCCTAGGATTAAAAACTGGCATTTGAATCTCTGCTCACAGATGGAAAGTAAAAGTAGCAGAACCCAATTTTAAAAAATCAATATCAAATTAAGGATAATTTTTCCTCTGCTAGAAGGAGACTAAAGCTAATTCTCCTGGACTCCTGAGTCATAACATCATTTGGGGAAGAACATTTCCCTTCAAATATTGAGACACCTCTGCGTGCTCCCACTATGCCATATAAGCATGATTAGCTCTGTCAGAAATTAATCCTTTGTTGCCTGAAATCCATACAGTTACTTTTTTGTAGTATGTCTCTGACAAATGAATAATCTACTTTTGTAAAATACAACGTTATTGATTACATGAGCTGCAGTATAGCAGTGGCTGGCCAGTTGCAAACGTGGTGGTTGAGATGATAAAATGCCTGTGTGATGCTGCTGGAGAGTAGGTAACAAGTGGGTGACGGAGGGTCAAACTTTCGGACCAGAGCATGTGACTCAGGAAATGCTAACTCATTCCCTCAAACCTCCTGAGTAAAATCTGTATTTCATGAATACCTACTACATGGCTGGCCTCATGTTGGGCATTTTACACAGAGGATAGTGTTATATAAGCCTGTGAAGTAAATATCATGGTCTTCAATTTCCAGTGAAGAAACAGAGATATATTGTACATTAAAAAAAAAAAAAAAAAAAAAAAAAACACCTAGTTCAAGATCACACAGTCAGTAACTTATTAGGCCTGGATTTATACATAGAAATGCCTGGGCTTAGAATCCATGATCTTAATCACTAGGCCCTGACAAGCTCTTCCAGACCTCAATGGTTATTTAGGAGGCCAGGAATTCTCAATAGTTTAACATTGGTTGGACCTGTTTTTGTTAGTCTTTTTTCTGAAAATTAATGTTCCTAGAGGCAAAAAATTAAAAGTTTAATTACAATAAATCCATATTAATGTTCTCATAAGAATTTTATAATATTTTTAAGTGAAAAAGCCAGCCAGGTCTGGGAGCCACTGCAATTAGCCCAAAATCACAAAAATAGCAATAATACCAATTACAACACTTAACAACTGACCCTCAGACAAGACATGTGAGTGCACAGGCACGCGCGCGCACACACACACACTCTCACACACACAGTAATCACTATCCACATTGTAACATTGCAAGGAAATGTTTGGAAAATTAACAATCAACGCCTTTTATGAGATCTCTGTAGGACGGGCAGTATCATTGTCTATTGACAGCTTGAAAACAGAATTTTTTCATTCATTCAACGAATGTTTATTGAGCATGCCAGGCCTTGTTCTAAACCTTGGGGACCCAGCAATTAACAAAACAAGTAAAAATCACTGCTCTCTTGTATGCTACAATTTAGTGAAGGTAGACTAATACAGGTGTTATATGGGATGAGCAATGGGCAGTGTTGGAGTTGAAATGTTAAGCGAACAAAAGAGCCTCATTGAAGAAGAGTTATTTGAGTAAAAACCCTGAAAGATTGCAGGGAGTAAGTCAAATGAATATCAGGAGAAGGGCATTCTGGGCTGAAGGAGCAGTGAGTCAAAGGCCCTAAGATAGGTAAATGCCTGGCGGGCATAAAATGAGTGCAATACTGCCAGGGCAACTGCTGCAGAGCCAGGGATGTCACAGGGGACTGGGTCACAAGGGCCTTGAGGCTATTCTAGAAAATATTCAAGTACAAACCAGTGTATGTGCATGTCTAAATCTTCCAGGAGGAATTTTGGGCAGTTGACCAAGTTAATTGCAATAAAAGACACACATTGACATGGGATCAAAAGAAGAAAGAAAATGAATAAGGATGGAAATAAACTACAGCCAGAAAGGCACTAGAAATGCCTAAAAAGATGATCTCCACATCTCCAACAGCTGGGCCTCACTTTTCTTCTCAGTCTCCTAGGAGTCAGAGTAGGCACAAACAGGGAAATCCTATTCATCACCAAATGCACCATCCCCAGAGAGTAAGTGCCAACAACTCAATCTGAGGGATTAAAACTGTCTTTGGCATTGTAATTAGAAAAGACTGTCTCCCGGGGGATCATATATCCAGACTGTGTGAAGCAAAGCGGACAACAGCATCGCTAGCAGCACCCTTGCAATGAATGTGACGAGAAGCTTCCCAGATCCTGTTTCTTAGGTACAGTACAAGGTGCTCAAGCCAGTTCTGCCAAGGGTGAAGAGAGGGCTGGGCATCTGAGGGGGCTACCCTCTGACAGAGAGAGGGCCACACACAGATTCATAATATCAAGAAGCGGGGCAAGACCTCTCATCCTTCATGTAATCCTCACCAAATGGAGTTCCTTGAATCTGATTTTATGGTCAGAAAGAGTGACAGTGAGATCAGGACTGTCCTGGCACTGCCCAGAAACCCACTGAATATAGCTCTTGTGGTTGCCAGTGGAGGACTAACCTCTGAGGCTTCACAGAAAATAAACCAGAATGGAAATGACATACCTTTGTAGAAGCCAAGGATCTTGCTAAAAACAGTTCATCCTTGTGTCATGAGGTGAGCTGAGGATTACCGCTGGTGGGGACAGGGATCACTTTAGAAAACTGCCACAAGTCTGCTTCAGTGCACAGACAAATAGGCAATCAGGGACCTGCCCAAAGCTCCCTCTCATCCAGCATGGCCAGAATTGTTTTACTCCAAAAAAAATAAAGCTTTTGTCACCAGAGGCTTACCTGAGCCAAAATAAAACCTCCCAAGAGCACCTAGAGAAGAGCAGTATTTGAGATAGCCTGGCCACTCCCAAGACACCGCATGTCATGAGGGGGTTATTGGTTAGTTGAGGGTTGGGAGATGTCGCTGGCATCAGGGGGCCCAGGGTCTTTTAAGAACAAGAGCACGTAATGTTCAGTGTCCTCATGATTTCCTAGGTGGGGCTGTGATGTAACTACTCTCCAATATGTCAAACCTTCAGCAAAATCTGCTACAGATAAAAAAAGGAGCTGGAGAATATCTAGAAAAGGAAATAATGTAAATTATTTATTTACATTATTTTATTTTATTACATTAATAATTGTCCTTCTCTTAGAATAATTATTTTGAGGACTAATTGTCTAAACAGGAATCATCTAGCTCAAGATGTTGAAAGCATGCCAGAGGTAAATTAAAGAACTTTTACTCTCAATAGCGGGGTCTTTGCTCATCTCTCTGAGGCTCTGACTACATAAACCAATCCTCAAGCCCATAAACACGCACACCCACTCCACAGCATGCACCTCAGGTGTGTCCAGGAGGCTAATGGGTAGTACAGACCTCTAGACAGAGGATCAGGGGCCACAGAGGACAATGGGTCAAAGGAGTTCTTCCTAGGGGACAGAACTAGAGTCTGCCCGGGGCACTCTGTCCACTGCCATGGCTAACATGCTCATCAGGCTTCCCAGGAGTTCAGCATCACTCTGAATGATGGCCATGCCATCTCCCTTTCCCCTTTCTACCAAGTGGGATGCTTACTGCATTTATCCTGTCCCAATTCTAGGACCGTGTCTGGTGTGCTTTGGAAGGGAGGACTGCAGACAACCATGAGCATCAGTTTGTTTGTTTAAGCTCCTGAGTCACAGTATAGCAAGGAGCCCATCTTAAGCTGATGGAGTCCAGAAGTTCTGGGCTTTTGAACGGATCCAGAGGCTGGGTGGGATTTGAAGGTTGTCTGCTTTAAGGACGAGGCGTGCATGCTCTGTGTGAGGGAAAATCAATGAAACATTTGGTAAACACAAGGCTAACTATGGAATAGTGTTTTCACTGGTTATCAAGATTTCTTTTTTTTCTCTGAGCACACAATTGAACTGCATTTTCAGCCTCACTTTCCCATCCCCATGGCCATGTGACTGAGTTCTGCTCAATGAGATGTGACAGGTGACACTTCTAAGTCTGGCTACACAATTGCAGAAGAGATCCCCGATGCTCTCCCTTGTATGTAGACAGCATAATGTCACCCAGCGTGGTTTCTGAACCAGTCATTTGATCTGGGGCCTGGCCTGACTGAGAGGAGCATGTACATGCACACACTTGTGCACCCTAGCAATCAGGAACACTTATTTTGGATTTTACATGAATGAGAAGTAAACTGGAACGGGGTAGAGATGCTTTTAAACTTACAGGGTAAATATTCAGGTAAGGAATTCACTATGCTGGTCTCTGACCACCCCAAAACTTCTCTGAAATTCTGCTGTTGCAGTAGCCCTGTGTTAGAAGCTCCTTTGCAATTCAAAGGAAAAGAGTCTGGTTCCACAGTGGTTGAGAGCAAAGTGGAGGAAACAGACCCACAGCAGGAAGCAAAATGATCACGAGATGAATTCCATGGATGCAGAAAGAGACAAGAAAAGTGGAACTAGGAAGGGGTTTCCCTGAGAATGACCACAGTTCTGCCGTGGCAGGCTTTGGGTTCCCCTCCATAAGCTGGATGAAATCTCAAGCTGTTTTTAAATACTGAAGGGAGCATGACTTCTGGAGTCTAAGGCTTCTAGGCTAGACTGAAATATCTGTCTCCTCCAGTCCCCAAGGACAGGGGCACTGACTTCCTTTTTTAGTGTTCCAGGGACCTAGTGAATTCAGTAAAGCAGCCTCATTGGACTTTATGATGAAGCCCCAGTAATAAATGGTTTACACCCAACTTTACCACCACAGCCATCTCCACCCCAAACCTGAAATCAGAAACTTTATGTGACTCAGGATAAGACCAATGACAGATTGGCTCTCCTCCACCGGAAGAACAGGCAACAGCAGCTCAAAGTGCATTAAACAAATGCACACACACATACCCACACCCACACAGTACACAACACCCCACAGACACACACACATCACACGCACACACCACACATACACACACACGTACTCACCATACCCACACACTACACACACACATACACATAGTATACACATACACACCATATACATACATGTGCACACACAATCTCTAGCCTGGCTACATTATGCTGTGTAAAATGAATTTTTTTTTCATGATATTCCCCCAAGTAGTTATCTTTCCAAAGTATAGAGGCAGTGAGACCTGATTCATGAAGGGAAAGCTGCCTGAATCAATAGCCAGCCTGAGTGACATGATAAGATTTTAGTGTGATTTCTACATCATTCACCAAGCACTCAATGGGCACCAACCACACACCAGACACTGTACTTGGCGTCTGAGAAACTGGGTGCTGAGGGTATGATTCCTGTTCCCAAAAGGCTTTGTAGCAGCTGCCATGCTGGCTCTAGGATTCAAGATAACCTGTTCCAAGGGAAGTCACTAAACTCTAGCATTGATGTGACAATGCTTGCTCTTTCCTGGTTGCTCAGTGGTCCACCCCCTGCAGGCATGCTGGACTCCACAGGGCAGCAGGGTGCCTCAGGAGGGCAGCAAAGGGCTGGAGAGGAGCACATTGGAACCACATGGGCCTGCAGGGCATAGCTTTCTCCCGGATATCCCTCCCACCCTGCTGCCTCACCCAGGGGCTTATTTCTATTGGCAATCTCAGTAGTGCACATCCACATTTAGATAAGTGGCACTAAAATAAAATGGACTGTAATTATTGTTATAGATTACAGTAATTACAGATGGGAAAGGGCCGATTAGATTAGCATGCCCCACCCCCCGCCAGGACCCAGCTGATAGGAAGGAGATTTGTGCAATAGGCAATGAACCTGCTGCGAGCACTGGATGTCACTATGGCCTCCCAGGGCCCAGGCAGGGTGTGGAGGAGGAGTGGTGGGAGGGAGAAGCTTTCAACCTGAAAATAAACCAGCCATTAAGAAACGGGGCCTCTCTCCAGCCTGCCTGGAGGTCACACCTGTGAGAGCTGGGGACAGAGCCATGGCTGGGGCTTGCCCCAGGGCCTAGGACCCCTGCTATGAGAGGCTCCCCCTCTGCCTCCCAGCTGCCATCCACCATCTCCCATCAATGCCCTGCAGCCGTGGCTGGAGCACAGCACCCACGGAAGACGACTGTGACATTGAGCAAGTTACTTATATGTTCTCTGAGCCTTGTTCCCATTGGTCGCTGAAGAGACCATTCGCATTCATGCAGTATGGTGGTGAGATCACAGACATAGTGCATCCAGGACAGTTCTGGAAGGGTTTGGTAAATGTGCCTGTCCCTGCCCCTGCCCCTGCCCTGGCCACTCCCAGCTATCCAGCTGGGCCTACTGGTGCTGACAAACTCATTGCCTGGATCTGAACCCTCTGTCCTCAGGTCCATCGTGGCCATGGACTCTGCTTTGTCCTCTGAGTCTGCTGTCCACCTGGACCCAGGTCATAAGAGGTCCTGTGGGTGAAGCTAGCGGCCTGAGCAGCTCCTGCCATGTCCTGGGGCTGGGCACCCACCTTCATGCTGGACTTGAAAAATGTAGGCCTCATTCCTCTCACTCATCCTTCCCACAGGAACTGGAGCTATGCTTTGAATCCTGGGAGGGAACAAGGGACTGATGTCATGGGTTATCTCCTGCCCAACCAGCTCCATTTCCCTTCCAAGAGGCTGCCCAGCTCTGTGACATCCACTGCTTCTGAGACACACAGGACCGCCCATTCGTGTGGACCACAGTGGAACCAGGTAAATCCTCAGCTCAGCACACTGCCCAGTTGCATCCCCACCATCCCCCAGCCAGCCTAAATGGGTGGGTCTGCTGCCAAGCCCACCCCACCTTGCCCCTCTCTGCTGCTGTGCCCTGCTGCCATCTGACAGCCAGGGGCCCCCATGCCACCAGCACTCCCCCTCTCCAGTTTCTTTCTACTCCTGATGCTTCTGCTCCTAGGACTGAGAAGGTCCCCAGTGGCTTACAGAATCCATTTACAAATCCCTCCCCAGGGTCTGGCCCTGGTTCCACTCTTTGCTCTCGTCTCCTGTTACCCTGCAAAGTACTGAGCACATCACAAGGATCTGCTAACTCATCGGTCACCCTCCGGAGACTATAAACTTCAAAAAAAAAGAAAAGAAAAAGAAGTTATTTTGCCTTTTAATTACCCCTTAGCAGAATGTCTGACACACAGCAGACACCAATTAAAAGCTGATGAATGAGGGGGAAAAAATCAGGAATTATTGACTGCCTAGATGCTTGCCAGCCTTTTTCTTTCATGATTTGCTCTTTCTCTGTGGGAGAAACTTTTCTTATAAAATATGGTCAGGGCAGGGAAGCGCAGTGAGCCTGGCCAGAAGAGCAGACATTCACCGCGATGCTAGACAGAGACGAGGGTGGTGTTAAGCAGGCCCAGTGAGTCAAGAGGAGAGAAGAGCATGGCAGATTGCAAAGGTGGCCTCCTTTTCTCTCTGGGGAGACTCCTGAGCTGGAAGTGAAACATCTGAACAGAGCCTGAAAGCACAGGAACTTCTAGGCTATGGCAGGCTTATTGTACCCCATGGAGAGACTTAGTCAATGTAAGTAAACTAGCAGATTTTAAATTCCGTATGGTCTCATCTCCTGCCTGGTAGCCCTTCCTGCAAGGGTGCAAACTCCAAGGCTTGCCACGGAATTTGCACAGCCTAGCTTATGTTTTTAGGTTATTGTCTCTGCTCCTGATATTCACCAGGAAAAGCTGAATCTAACTTAAATGCTTTCCCGAAAATCTCCAAGTTGCTGCTGGGCCCATTTTTGTTTTCTGGCTCAAAGGTTTTCCCCTTGGCTCCACCCTCTGCATGGAGAATCAAAGTACAGATGTGTCTGTGAGCCGAAAGCATCAGTGGTGCTACCCCCACGCCCCAGCAATTGAGCCCCAACCCCGTTCCCCACCATCATGCCTCTGAAGGCTAACGCACCCAACACATAAAACCAACCTTGACCTGGGATGATCTGCAGCAATACAGAGCCTCAGAAAAGTGACCACTTGGCAGAGAATCTAGAGACCCCACATCCCATGGGACAGATCCCACCAAAGGCAGCCTCTCTGTTTGCCTTCTGCATCCTTCTTTCATCCCCATTGTTCTCGCTCAAAGCCAACATCTGATCAGATGGAAGTAGAATAAGTCATATCTGGTTCCTTCTATACCATGCAATACCCATGGTCAGATCTCATGGGTGGAGAAGCCAGGCAAAGTCAACTTCCTACATGTCCTAAATGCACTATTGCATTTGGCCTCTGGTCCTCTGTCTTGGGGACTCCTGTTTCCCACTGGTGAGTAAGTGGAGGCAATGGCTGGATGGTCCCTGCATGCAGTTATTTACTATGCAATCCCTTCAGAAAGACCAGAAGTTAAAAACTACTAACAGTGGACCCTTCTTAGAGGAAACACTTGGAGTCTGAGGGCATCTCTTGGAGGATGTCTGGTTTCCTGCCTTTGGTTCTCTGTTCCAATCTTTGTCTGCCAACAGCTCAAGGGCTCCCTCAGGCCTGCAGGTTCCTATTTCAGCTTCCCCTGACTCTCATCAGAAGAATCTGATCTAGACTGGAAAAGATGAAGTCTCCCACTGAAATACAGCCACTCTAACCTGGAGCCCACCTGGTCCTGATGAGCTTCCTCTGCTTTAGGGGGCAGGACCATGGACCTCCCTGCCCAGCTTCTGCCTCTCAAGAATGTTGAGCCTCTCACTGGGCTAGTCTCAGAGTCAGACTCTTGGGAAGAGGCCTTGGAGCCCTGCAGCAGACACTGTCACAGCCCTACAGACTTCCATGGGTCACTAGAGCTCTCCAAGGTTTGTCATGCCCCTGTACCTTTGCCTTTTCTCTTTCCTCTGCCTAGAACACGGTTTCACTGGTTCTTTATGTGCCCTTCTCTCTCAACATTTGGGTTTCCATTTGTATATCAAGACTTTACATAATATATGCCTGCCACCAGCACGGCTGCAGTCCCATCTTTATCAGAGCTCCTCTATTCCTACTTAGCATTTAATTATTATGTTTAGGTGTGTTCTTTCTTATGGTCTGGTCTCCCCTAAAGATTGGGGTCCCCATTAAAGCAGGGATGAGTCTGTCTGCCCAAGGTCTTATCTGTAACATCAATCAATGTGGCTGGCTCATAGTGGGGCCAGTGAAGTTTTCTTGGCCAATCTCATGAATTTATTCCCCAGTGAAAGGCAAACCCTAATTGTTCCCACACATACGTCATTACCCACAGACTTTTTCAGGCCTGAGTATCTGGGAAGGCTCGTCCTCTTCTGGGTCACTGATTTATTCTTGCGTTAGGAAAGTCTGGCACTGTGAAATGGGACCTGTTTCCCTTCTCACTGTGGCTAGTTGGAGGTGCACAGGCACATATGGAGTGTCTGGAGCTGACCTCTAGCAACTAATCAAGTCCTTCGCAGATGAGTTGCTGAGCACCAGACTGCACCAGCCAGGAGGGCTTTCAGCTGCTTTGGAGATGTCAGCCCAAGTTAGGACTTGGCTGCAAAATAAAACTAGGCTAGAGAACTTGGGGTCGGGGGAGGCAGGGTGGGCACACACATTTGTATACTTAGCTTTCCACCAGCTTCATCTTGCATCTCTGCCCTCATTTTCTCTTTGCCCTAATTTCCCCCATATCTTGATTAAGAGGAAAAAAAACAAAAAATACCTCCCATTGTACATTAAGTGTTTCTGTAAACTGTCAGAAATCATTTTCTGGAAGGAGGCAGAATACAAATAAGTAAATATAAATAAATAAATGAGCTTTGTCTTCTTCCCCCAGGGTGCCCCCTCTGCTTGGATTCAGGTCATCTACATGTCTATTTATGATCTATTTTCAAATTTCAGGATTGTGACTGTGTACGCAGGAACCACAGAGCTGGCTCTGGAGCCAAGACACCTGCCAAAGCTGACACTGCACTGAGTGCCGCCGTCCGTGTGCAGGCTGGTGCCCACCTAGAGGGCCCTGGGGAAGATGCCAGAGCAGCCACAGAGTGGAGAGGACCTGTGAGCACCCCAGACTGGGCAGCACTATCCAGGAGAACCATGGATAATACAGAGGTGTCTCTCTCCCTGCATCTCAGCTTGAATTTATAGAAAATGGCAGTTTGGAACAAAGACCACCTCTGAGGGTGAAAATGGGTCTCAAAGCTCCTGGTGCAGTGCCCAGGTGCAAGTATGGTTCCTATTATTAAACAACCCTTCTGGTAACACAGGCAGGCTTCAGAGGATGCTCTTTCAGCTGTAGCTTTATGAATTCCTTTGCTACAATTAAAGCAGCAAACACTTTCAGGTTCCACAGCTGAGAGGAAGGAACTGGGATAGCTTCAGAACTGCCCATGGATGTGACAATCCCCCAGGAGATTTGGGGGCCTCACAGTCAGGGTAGCAGAGGCCAAGAGCAGGGGGTGGGTCCTGAACATCCCTACACTGTGGCACTGTGATCTCATTCAATGCAAACCTACAGTACAAACACAAGTGCAATTTGCAAGTCTGAGTGATCAGGCCCTGAGACCCTCTGGCTTCCCCCAGGCCGAAGAGTCCCAAGTTCTGCGGTGGCACCCACCCTCATGGCTCTTGGCGTCCACACCTGCTCTTCCATCTCCAGAGAGCCCTCTCCCTTTTCCTGACTCTGCCTCTGGCCTCAGCTTAGATTTACTTTGTCTGGAAGCTTTTCTCAGTGGGCAATTCATCCTCCTCCAGCCAGGCTGGGACTGCTGCTGCATGTTCCCGGGTCCACCCACCTCTCCTATCACAGCATGACTGAGCCTGTCCACCAAAGTGGGTGAGGACCGGCCCAGGATGTAGGAGGACAAGGCTGTGTTTCCCTTCGTCCCCTGTCATTCCCCAGCACCTAACCCCATGACTGGCAGATACCAGGAACTCAATAAATATACATGGAGCAGGAGAATGATTAAATGAGATGACACGGAGTCTGCCAATCCCCAGCAGTTTGTGACTAGGCAATTGTCCTCAGGGGACCTGGCTCCACACCCAGAGGCCATTTCAGGCCTTGGGAAAGGGAAACTGGAAAGAAACAAACAAGGTCTGCATCTGTGAGGAGACTGCAGGACAGGCAGATGATGAGGGAGATTCAGAGTGGGACAAAAGGATGTTTCTATCAAAGGAAGGGCCTGTCTGGGCAAAGGGATTGTGTGTGTCGGGGGGTAGAGTTCAGGGCCTGTCAGCATGGGGCACCAAGGTATGCTGGGGTCACTAGGTTTAGAGCTGGCCCTGTCCTGAGTCGGACGAGGAGCCTCCTGGCAGGGAGCATCCAGGCCTTTGGTCCCCCGTCCATTGTCTGGGTCAGGTGCATATGAGGATGGTCACCCCTATGCTCCATGAGTGGGCATCTGAGACAGATGTGGCTGACAGAGGTGGCTAACTGTACAGGGCCGCCTGGCTTCTCCACCACCCGCTCCTCACAACCTCTCAAGCGCCTCGACTAAGCCCTCGTCCTGGCTTCACAGAACCCTCTCTCCCCGGCTCCTCTGCTCTTTAGAGACCAGGCACAGCTCCACTGTCTCTGAGGCAGAGTAGAGAAACTTGCTGGGCTTTGGTTCTAGCCTTCCTGAGGGCCTGGGGGCAACACACTCTACTGCCCCCATGGTTATCTACTCCCCTTCTAATCCTGCCTTTCCCAGAGACAACGAGCGACCTCACCCCCGGCAATGGCCACCCATGGCAACAGAGGCACACCAGCCAGGCAGTGACACCCAATATCAATGCCCACCCGGCAGCTCAGGTCCGAGCAGAATACAGATATCCTCAGATGAGAGCATTTCAGGGAGCCCACAGACGACGTGACTGATGTCCCTGAAGAGTCCAGGTTGGTCCCCAAATCCAACAGGAGGCCAAGCAAGGCAGAGACTGTGTTGTGGTTTCCAGCCACACCCAGGCCGTGAAAGATGCCCCATGGTGAGATGGAGCACAGGACCTGAGGGCAGAGGGCCAAAACCCTGACTTGGGCAATGCAGATCTTAGAAGAATTTTCTGAAAGTTCCCTCCCATTTTGAATCCTGAAAATTATGGAGAGATACACATCCAGGACAAAGTGAATAAAACACTTGGAGAGAGAGAACTCACCAATTCTCACAGAAGCCAAGGACAGCCCCAGCAAGCTCCTGACTCCAGTCCCCAGTCCCTCCCTACACTTTCTGAAACAGGGAGCCAGCTCTCTTTAAAGGTGAATGATAATCAGAAAGAAAGCAACAGTATATATATATGAACAGAATGTCCCCAAATCATGAGTAAGGGAGGGAGAAGCCAGCATGGTGGGAAAAGCAGATGAAGAAAATGTAAAAATCCATCACAAGGAATTATCTCTTAGGGCAGAAAAGATTAATAGTTCAGGCAAATATTCTCCCCAGTCTCAAAAAAGTTATAGATAACATGGTCTCTTGAAGGAAAAAGAAATTCAAGAAGAGATACAAGAGTTCAAAGAAAAGATAAAGCAACAGACAGATGAAAAGCAAATAGTTCAGGTTCGGGAAGAGACAAAGCCGGGAACCCTGGCCTTTTGTGTAGGGGACACAGTGGGGAGAGCTGGGCTGTGGTCCAGCGGGGAGGATGCAGCATCAGGAGTAAGAGGAGCAGCTGAGTCCCTGGGTTCCCCAGGCAGGGAGCCAGGGAGCCAGCCCAAAAGAATGTCTTCACTTTAGGTTCTGGAAGCCTAACTGCATTCATGAACTAGCACATAACTTAAATGATCTACCCAAGCTGGCCAAACCACAGAGCATAGCTTTCCCCAAATCCTCCTTCCACAGGAATGGGACCACAGCCTCCCTGAAACCATCACCCACTCCATTGAAGGATTATGCCTCAACTGTCAGTGCCACCAGAGATCCGCCTTGACGCTCGAAGCTCCTGACGGTGGCAGCAGTCGCAGCCGCAGCAGCAGGAAGAAACAAGTTGTAGCTGTCAGCTCTGAAATGCAGACAGTGTTGTTCCCATCTCTGGATGATGCCACAGCACTTAGGGCCTCAAATAAATCCTGTATTGATATTTCCTCCAGTGGAGGGAGCCCTGGCGAGGTGCCTTTCAATATTTTTAAAATGATTTTCCCTCTTGGCTGCACTTCATAAGTCATCAGACACTGGAAGCCAGAATCCTCTTTCTTGCTGGAATGATTTGTTCTCTGGCAGGGTACAGGGTTTATGACTCCGGAGGAACCCAGCTTGCGATCTGAGCTGAGAGGTGCCAAAGGCCTCAGGATCCTGGTCTCTTTCTCTCTCCACTCCTCCCAACACTGGCTAAATGAAGCGACTGTTGCAGCTCTGTCCAAGAACCCAGATCCATGGGGCAGGTTCAAAGGCAGGGCCACTCCAGAACTCTCAGGAAGCTGTGGTTTTCTTCTCAAGCTCGAAGCCTCTTCCTCCTGGTATCCCAGTGGAATGATGGAAATGACACCCAGAGTCCTGCAGGGAGGAGGCCACAACGACCCTTATTCTGAGTTCCCGTCCAACAACACCACACCAGAGTACCTATAGGGCTGTGAGAAGGTGGGCCAGCAGAGCAGACAGAGAAGAGTCAGCAGGGGCACTTGCCCATCACAACGATGGCAGTGAGGAGGGTGTGAAATATTTCAGATTAAGTCAGATGCCTACGCCGATGTCATCAGTACCTGCTTCAGGGCTCTGCCACACCCTTGTCCCATCCCTCCCTAAGTAGCTTTTCCATCATACAACTTCTGGCAAGTGCCACATATCAGCTCCAGAGTGCAGGCATGCCTCCTGTCTGGAGCTCAACACTCTCGATGGGCTTTGAAGCCTTTCCAGGTCCAACGTCCATCTTCCTCTCCCAAAGGGTTCCATAATCCAGCTATGTGAAACCCACTACCTTAACCGGAAGCAACTCTTGGCACTGCCATATGCACTCCTTGAGTGGCATCCTGGGACTCTGCAGGTGCTTCTGCTGGATCCTTAGTCTGCCCCCACCTGGAAGCTGCTGTCCATCCAGCAGCACAGGTGTCCTCTCTGCAATCAAGGTGCACTTGAACCTCCACTAATCAATCACTTTCTCTTCTGGAGTCTCTTACCCAGCTCCTCTTACATGCATTGTCTGTCACTGCTCTCGATTTTAAGCTTCTGGAGACAAAAAGACTATATTTCTTATTCATAACTTTAATTGCATAACCCAGGCCAGGCCTAGACGAAGGTCAGGAAAGACATGACTGGAGGAATCCAGTTCTGCCCTTGGACCGACAGCTATCATGTGAGTTTTCCAACCTCTTCAGGCCCTGATGGTCTCTGCAGGGCTCCACCATTTGGCATCTCTGGTACGCTCACTGATAGTAACTTTTACAACGTATGGCACATACAAAATACTCCACAAATGATAGCTATTACTACCATGGTAAAGGTCATGAAAACTGTATGAAAAAATAAAAGCATTACTATAGTGAGAGTCAATCAACAGTGGGAAGGAAAATTCACTGGTCTTAGGTTGAATGATTTAACCTGGAATTTTCTAAAATGAATTCTGCCGAGCATTCCTGGGATAGTCCTGGGTCTACCAGGAATGACAACAACAACAAAAGCTCTGCATTAAATGAACTTAGGAAGAAAAAAATGGAGACAACAGAATTAAACAGATTTCTTTACTACAGACTTTTAATATGATAATGTGTATTATGAATCATGATAAGATAGATTTAACATGCAGCATTTCCCATACTTAGTTCTCCCCGGGGCCTTTCCTTCAAGAAGCATCTCCTCGAAGGACTGCATCTCCAAGCATACTTTTGGAAATGCTGAATTATCTCTCTGTCAGAACAGGTGTTTCAATGGATTGTTTTTACCCAAATGAAGGCTGTAGATTTTCCACTGCTGAGGTTATTTGGTTAGACTCTACCCAGCCTGCCATAATGATTTAAATATCAACTCTGTCACCCATCATTTTAGCTGCTTAATATGATCAGTAACCTAATCATTTATATGATTTATAACATAGGACAAAAACAAGTACAGCTATTTCCATCCCTGAGATTGAATCTCAGAGCATCAGTGCTTAAGAGAAAACGTGTGTCAGGCAGTCAATGTTTTCAGGATCATGTTCACAATAAAGTCAATAATGAATTTTATAAGTGTGTTTCTAATCATGTTCTTGAATGACAGTGACATCACACCAAAAATATTTGATGAAATGGATCTCCACAGAGGAAAGCAATTCTCACTGGAAGAATCTTGCTGATTACAAACGTTAGTGTCCAAAGGACTGATGGATTGAATAGCTTTCAGGTAATCTACTAAAAGTGTTGTTTCTCTCAATCTACCTTTGATGGGGGTTAAGTAATGGCAATGGCAAGTTCAAAGTTTTACTTCTAAGCCAGTGCCTGGGGTGCAGCCAGTAGTATTTACCACTGGGTGCTAATAGACCCAACTGATGTAAAGGCAGCTGATGTGGAGATAAGACCCTGCATTTGCCTCCTGTAATCATAAGACAGTAGAGCCGTGCCCTTGAGGTCAAACATTGATGGAGAAGTGTGAAGCTGACATAGTGCCAAGTGATTGCTTTTCCTGCCTGAAAGACACAGCAAATTCAAAGTGGATTACTTACCAACCTCTTGCACTATTTACATAGGTCTCCAGTTGAAAATGGCAGATGACACATTCTCCCCCAACTTCTAACTAAATATAAAGACACGGAAATGATGAAAATATGGAAAAAAAGATGAAGACAATACTGACAGTCATCCCACTGTAAATATTAGGAATTTCCCTTGAATATAGGTGGATGGATATGGATTGAGAAATATAATCACTGGACTACCTATGCTTTTGTCCAAAAGACAGGACAGCCTAACCACTCTGAATCACCACAGAAGGATATTCTAACATCATTCATTCCTTCTTTGATTGTTCTTGAAATTAGAGGCCCAAGGTTTATGCCAAATTGAATAGTGCATAGCAATTCCTCTACTGTGTGCTTCCTGTTTCTGGGGCAGCCAGACCATTTTCTGTATCTCCCCAAACATATGACAGCAAAAGACACTAAAAGGTGTTCTGCAGCATGTCAGTCTTACAAGACGCACCTAAAAGGTGTCCTGCAGCGTGTCAGTCTTACAAGATGCGCCTCAGAGAGCTTCATCTAGTCCCATCTCAAGAAGCCACAGTCATCAAAGGCTCTCAGAAGCCATTTAGTAAACAATCCTGTAAAGATTTTGTTTAATTCAGTATTTCTTAAATGCACTTGAATACAAGGCATTTTTATTTTTCATTTATTATCTATATACATCCTGAAGAACTAGTGCTCCCTGAAACATATTTTCAGAAAATGCTCTAAATTAATTTAGGGAAAACAATTACCAGGAAGCAGGAAGATAGGAAACAGGAAGTGGAGGAGAAAGGAGACAGGCAATGGCACATCGAATCCTGGCACCCATAATGCCCACCAGCAAAGCACATTTGGCTGCGACAGAAAGAATCTCAACATCTTACAGCAGGGCTTGCAGTTGCTTGCTGAGCAATCCAGAGAAAGTGACCATAGGTAAAACAATACACACAACAGTAAACAACATCTTCCAAATGATTCAGAGGACATGTTTATCATGAAACTGTTATGAAGAACTGAAGGAAGAAAACAGGCTGAGATGGAGAGTCCCAGGAAGAGACAGAAAAAATGACAAGCTGAACTTAAAAGGGGAGCTGGTGAGTTAAGGGAGGATTGCAAACAAAACCAATACCTCTAATCCCAGCATTGAAATTGACGAAGAAAAGACTGGATCGGCCGGGCGCAGTGGCTCAAGCCTGTAATCCCAGCACTTTGGGAGGCCGAGGCGGGCAGATCACAAGGTCAGGAGATCGAGACCATCCTGGCTGACACGGTGAAACCCCGTCTCTACTAAAAATACAAAAAACTAGCTGGGCGAGGTGGCGGGCGCCTGTAGTCCCAGCTACTCGGGAGGCTGAGGCAGGAGAATGGCGTGAACCCAGGAGGCAGAGCTTGCAATGAGCCGAGATCGCGCCACTGCACTCCAGCCTCGGGGGCAGAGCAAGACTCCGTCTCAAAAAAAAAAAAGACTGGATCAGTCATGGGAAGCCTTCTCTTCCTGACAATGCGAAAGGAACGGTCAGAGATAGCAATGACAAGGGACAAGGGGAATGATGTGGAGAGAATAGAGAATAAAGGTCAAAACCAGAATCACAGATGATTCTGGGAAAACTAGTGCATAAACCAGAAAACCCACACAACTTTGACAGGATCAAAGAAGACACCATTGGAGAAATACTTTTGAATTTTAAAATAATCAACTGTAAGCCAAAGGGACTCACCACACTCTAAACAAAGTTCTTAAAATAAATCTAGACATATTGTGATTAAAATATTAATTGGACAAAGAATACACACTGTAACAAATTCTTAAAGAGAAAAAATGGTGTTGACTAAAAATCTACTTTATTTCAGACCTTCCATTTTATACACTAGAAACAACAACAGAAAGGAGTAAACGTCTCCAACTTACATAATGCCATAAGAAGTGCGTTCTGGATTAAGAAGCACACTGCAAGATATAAAAGGCTCAGAAAAAATCAAAAGTGGCTTGCTCGGAAAAACAGCGTGAATATATAATCTAGCCACTCTGAAAATTAAGCGGTCTAGATGGGCAAATCATGGTAGAAAAGCAATGACTTGGAACACTGAAATAATTTAAGCTCATAGTTAAAATGTTCTAACTCAAAAAAAAAAAAAGTAGCAAATAATCTTTCAGAACAATTTGACATCAGACCTCAACAGCAACAGAAACATTAGTTTCAATAAGACAACACAGTAAGATATTTTAAGGCATTTTAAGTAAAAGAACATTAAATCTGAAATTTTATATCCAGACAAATTGCCTTTCAAATGTCATAAAAATATTTTCAGACATACAAGGAAGGCTTCATTAGTTTTGTCTAACAATGACCCATTTTAGAAAGACTTTGTGATAAAGTATCCAAATAAGAAAAGACACAAACCTAACAAATGTTGCAGGAGACACATGAAGTAGGAGTGATAAAATATCTGGAAAATTTTCTTTTGTCTTTTAAAAGGCTAAGAGCACTGCCAAATGGAAAGGATAAAGTGTATATATAAGAAACCAAAATGAGAATAAAAGAAAATAGCAGGATGATGTGGTATGAAGCTGTTAAATTTCTTATTATTTGAAAAAGAGTTTTTTTAAAAAACCTGAAAACACTGGATAATTTTTTTAAAAAATTCAAATTTCCTTTTTTTAAAAAAATTTCAACTTTTATTTTAAATATATGGTGTATGTGTGCAGGTTTGTTACATAGGTATCGAGCTGACTACTCGAGTAGTGAGTATAGTACACAATTGTTAGTTTTTCAATTCACATCCCCTTCACCCCCTACCAACTCTAGTAGTCCACAGTGTCTATTATTTATTTCTGTATTTATTTTTATTTTATTTATTTCATTTTTTGAGACCAAGTTTCGCTCTTGTTGCCCAGGCTGGAGGGCAATGGCGTGATCTTGGCTCACTGCAACCTCCGCCTCCCGGGTACAAGTGATTCTCCTGCCTCAGCCTCCTGAGTAGCTGGGATTGCAGGCATATGCCACCATGCCCATTGGTGGCTAATTTTGGTTTTCGTTTTTGTTTTTTTTAGTAGAGATAGGGTTTTACCATGTTGGTCAGGCTGGTCTGGAACTCCCCACCTCAGGTGATCCGCCTGCCTCGGCCTCTCAAAGTGCTGAGTTTACAGGTGTGAGCCACCACGCCCAGCCCACAGTGTCTATTACAACACATGTTTCTGTCCATCTGTGCTCAATGTTTAGCTCCCACTTATACATGAGCACATGCAGTATTTGATTTCCTGTTCCTGTGTTAGTTCACTTAGCATTATGGCCTCCGGTTTCAACAATACTGTTGCAAATGACATGATTTCATTCTTTTTAATGGTTCCATAGCATTCCATGACCAATGAAATACTTTTTAGTGGCTACATAGTATTCCACAGTATATACATATACCACATTTATCCAATCCACCATTGATGGGTACCTGGTTGATTCCATATCTTTTCTATTGTGAATACATAGTGATGACCATGTGAGTACGTGTCCTTTTAGTATAATGATCTATTTTCCTTTGCGTATATACCCAGCAGTGGGATTGCTGAGTTGAATCATAACTCTATTTTAAGTTCTTAACAATCACAATAAAAATTATTGTCAGTTTAAAGGCAATGATTGGAAAAAATATCTGCTACATCTTCTTTGCAAATTTTGCTTTAAGGAGGCTGAGGCTTTAAGAGTGAAAGTATAAGAAGAGATATACAAAGCAATTCTAATAAAAAGAAAAACTAAGTCACCATCAGACAATATAGAAATTAAGGCAAAACAGTATAGACAATATATAGACTGTAGTGGAATTGTTGGATTATAGGGTAGTTCTATTTGTAGTTTTTTGAGGAACCACCAGTTTTCCATAGTGGCTGTACCATTTACATTTCCACCAACAGGGTAAAATAATTACACTTTCTACTTATCCTCACCAGCATTTGTTGTTATTATTATTATTTTTGTAGTAGTAGCCATCCTAACTGGAGTGAGGTGATATCTCACCGTGGTTTTGATTTACATTTCCCTGGTGATTAGTTATCAGCATTTTTCATATACATATTGTCTCTTTGTATATCTTCTGGGAAATTCCTATTAAGATCTCTTGTTCATTTTTAAATCAGATTATTTGGTTTTTGTTACTGAGTTGTTGAGCTTCTTGTATATTCTGCATATTAACTCCTTGTCAGATGCATAGTTTACAAATATTTATTTTCTCCTATTCTGTAGGTTGTCTCTTCACTCTGTTGATTGTTTCCTTTGCTGTGCAGTTTTTAGTTTGATTTAATCTCATTAGTCTATTTTTGTATTTGTTGTCTGTATTTTTGAGGTCTTACCTAAAAAGTTACTGCCTAGATCAATGTCATGAAGTGTTTCTCCTGTATTTTTTTCTGGTACTTTCATAGTTTGGGGTCTAACATTGTAGTCTTTAATCTATTTTGAGTGGATTTTTGTAAGAGATAGGGGTCTATTTTCATTCTTCTGCATGTAGATATTCAGGTTTTCCAGCACCATTACTGAGAAGACTGTATTTTTTCTAATATCTGTTCTTGGCACCTTTGTGAAAATCAGTGGACTGTAAATGTATGTATTTATTTCTAGGTTCTTTCTTTTGTTTAATTGGTCTACATGTCCATGTCTACATTGGTACCAACCTGTTTGGTTACTATTGCTTTGCGGTGTAGTTTGAAGTCAGAAAGCGTAATGTCTCCAGTTTTGTTCTTTTTGTTCAAGATTGCTTTTGCTATCTGGGGTCTTTTGTAGCTCCATACAAATTTGATAATTTTTTTCCTATCTATGAAAAATGATGATGTTGAAGGAATATCTGCACTCCTATGTTTATCTATGCTTATTACAACACTATTCACAATAGCTAAGGTACAGAATCAACCTAAGTACCTATCAATGGATGAATGGATTTTTAAAATGTGTTATACATACACAACAGAATATTACTCAACCATAAAAAAAAATGATTTAAATCCTGTCATTTTCAACAAAATGGATGAACCTAGAGGACATTACATCAAGCCAAATAAGCCAAGCACAGGACAAATGTCACATGGTCTCACTCATGGAATCTTTAAAAAGTCAATCTCATAGGAGTAGAGAGTAGAACAGTGGTTACCAAAGGCTGGGTGGGGAGGGGGAGAAGGGCAGAGGCTGTTTATTGGGTATAAAATTAGTTAAAGAGGAGTAATGACTTCTGGTGCTCAGTTGCATAGTAGAGTGACTACAGTTAACAATAGTGTATTGTATATTTCAAAATAGCTAGAAGAGGGAAGTTTGAATGTTCTCATCACAAAGAAATGACAAATGTTTAAGGTAATGAATATGGTAATTACACTGATTTGATCATTATGCAATGTATATATGTATCAAAACATCACACTGTACCCCATAAACATGCACAATTATTATGTGTCAATTAAAAGACAAAATTAAAAAGTATAGGGAACACAGGGAATATAGAAAGTCACCACAGAATGTTGAAAGTGTTTAACGAATCAAAAATACATATCTAATTCACATATGTCTAAACAAGTATGTGCCTAATACATTAGTCACAAGATATACACTATAAAATTACAAAAAAAAAAAAAAAAAAACCTCTAAAACTCTATTAAGTGAATAATTTCTAAGGAACTTTCTCATTGGTCAAGCAAACCAATGGCCAAAGTTATAGAAGATGTGAGCAACACAATTTAATGAACATATAGTTGCGTATCATACAATGTAAAAACACACATCATTCTCAGACATTTATAATACAGTCCCGAAACTGGATTACATACTAAACAAGAACCAACTATGTTCTTAACCAAAGATTACAAGATAGAAACAAAAACATAAGATATTCTTATATAGAGAAAAATTTTAAAGTACTTGTAAACAACTCCAAGATTATAGAAAAATCCATAATGGATAGTTCAAAACCATCTAGAACTATAACAACAACAAAACCCCAAAACAACTACCACATAGCTAAATTTATAGAATATAGCAAAAGTGGTAATTCGAGGAAAATATTTAACTTTCAATTCTTACATTAGAAGAGAAACAAGACCTAAGAATCTATAAAGAGAGTAACATTAATTCCAAAAATATACAAGAAAGGAGATAAGAACAGAAATTAACACAATAATTTATTTACTAAATAAATGTTTACATAGTACTTTCTATGTGTCAGACGACATGAGTGCTTTGCAATTATTAACTCTTCTAATCAACATAACAACCTGTGAGGTGGATATAATTCCCATTTTACAGAGATAGAAACTGAAACACAGAGAGTTTAAGTAATTAACACAGAACCACACAGCTAGTAATTGCTGGAGCCCGAATCTGGCTACAGAGTTTGAGCTGTTTTGTTAAAATAGAAAGATTCCAATAGAAATAAAGGTCAATTATTTAAAAAGAATAACAAAATAGGCAAACCTCTGGGATTGATTTGGAGAGAGAGAAATAAAGACTGAGAACAAACAAACAATATTATGATTGAAAAAGTGACATAATTAGTAACAGAGTAAAAACTAAAATATGAGAGAATATTATTAATTCTTTTATGCTAATAACTTTTAGAAGTTAGAAAATTTCTGTTTGTTAATGTAAAATGATTCAATAAGAAATAAAACATGAAAATCTGATAGCTTTTGAAAAAAATTAAAATAATTAAAGGTTTTCCCATAAATAAGTTATTGACATTTTCATAGGCAATTTTTACTAAATTTACAAGATGTATGTTCTTTTAAAAAATATAAGTAAAAGGAGCATACTGTAACTCATCTTATAAATCCACTATAATTTTGAACTGAAAAGAAACAAAAATTATTCAAGAAGCAAATTTTACAGGACTATTCATTTTATTCATCAATATAAATGTAAAATACCTAAATAAAAGTGTTAAATAAAAATCTTTAAAACAAATTCTAAATAACTAAATACAACAGGATTTATGAGTTCTGTTAAACAAATTAATGGATAAAATCCATGTCATCACCTCACAGAGACAAAGAAAACTTTCCACAATATTTAATATCTATTTATGATAAAATTATAATATATTAGGAATGGAAAGAAAGTTCTCTATTTTGATAAAAGGGATCTACAAAGCACATTTAATAAACATAACCATAAATGAGAAAATGTAAAGCAACTGCTTTAAAATCAGAATATAAAATGATGTTCAATATTAACAAATCTATTCAACATTATACTACATGTTCTAGAATATACAATTATAGGAAAAAAACCCTAAGAATTAGAAATGTGAAATTAAGAGATATTATTTTCAGATTACGTTTATATATAAAACAAACAAAAATAATCTTGAGAAAAACTATTAGCTATAAGAGATGAATTTAGCTAGATAAATGAATATAAAATCTCTCTATAAATGTTACTTGTTTTTCTATATACCAAACAATTAGAGAAAACATCTTTAAAAGACAGCATTTATGATAGCAAATAAATCTAACAAAAATGTGCAACATCTGTATGAGGAAGTTATAAAAATTAGTGAAAGTCATTAAAGAATTTTAAAATGAACTGTTAACCCATGATCAAGGAAAACAAGACATAATATGGTAAGGATATCAATTGTCTCTGAAATTGTTCTATACAGCCAAAGAAATGCTAATCAAAAAAGCAACATTTCACAAGGAACTTGGAGGGAGTAAAGACCCAAGAATAGCTAAGACATTTCTGAAGAAGAACTGGGAGAGAGGACCCAACTTAACAGATAATATGATTTACATGATTTATTATTAGGCCATAGAAATTAAGATAGTTCAGTATTGGTATACTGATAGATCAATTGACCATCATAATAAAATAGAGAACCCAGAAGCAGACCCACATATATATGAATATGGAAATTTGCCTATAGAAAACAGGAAGCATGAGAAATCATTAGGCAAAGGACTACTGGATAAATAGAACTATGGTAAAATGCTTATTCATAATCTTTCAAAAATGAAATTGTATGCCAACTCATATTATGCACAAAATTTATCTCCACATAGATTCAGATCTTACATTTAAAAGGAAAAATAAATAAATTTTAATAGGGATAACTCTGAATCCTGGTCATAACAGAGTAACTGGTAACTAGCACTTCCACCAATAAATAACTTAAAAACAGAAATAAATATACAAAACAAAACTGTTTTCAAACACTGGACAAGAGGC
The DNA here is from genome assembly GCF_008728515.1 of Papio anubis. Lineage (NCBI taxonomy): Eukaryota > Metazoa > Chordata > Mammalia > Primates > Cercopithecidae > Papio > Papio anubis. The sequence goes on from NC_044986.1 coordinate 82,137,706, forward strand.
AGGGCAGAACTGTGACTGTCAAGAGAAGAGAAACAGATGAAGAGAGTCCTGCAATCTCACCAGAACTCCAAGCAGAACAAACACACACACACACACACACACACACACACCCCCAAGGCACATTCAAATCAAATTGCTTATTTGCAGGATCTAAAAATCAAAACAATTGAACTCATGGAGACAGAGAGTAATTGGTACTAGCACTTTCACCATAAATAACTTAAAAACAGGAATAAATATACAATAAAAACTGTTTTCCAACACTGGACAAGAGGTTGGTTACCAGAAGGATGGTTACCAGAGGCTGGGAAGGGTAGTTTCGGGGTGAGTGGAAGGTGGGGATGGGCACAAAAAATATAGTTAAAAAGAATGAGTAAGACCTACTATTTGATAGCACAGCAGTGTGACTACAGACAATAATAACTTAATTGTACATTTAAAAATAACTAAAAGAGTATAACTGGATGATTGTAACACGAAGGATAAATGCTTGAGAGGACGGATACATTCCCCATGATGTAATTATTTCACAGTGCATGCCTGTATCAAAACGTCTCATATATCCTATAAATATATACACCTATTATGTACCTACTAAAAACATAATTAATTTATTTTTAAAAACACCACATACAAACTTAACCTAACTGACATTTATGGAACACATCTAACAACTTCAGCGCAAATGAACTACTCACCTAGATTAACTATTGATTTTCTATCAGACAAGTCTCAATAACTTTAAAACAACTAAAATCATACAGAAAATATTCTGTGACCAAAACAAAATTAATTCATAAATTAATAACAAAAGCATTTTCAAAAAAGCTCGAAATAGAGAAATTTAAGCAACGTATGTGAAAATAACCAACCGGTTAAAAAATAATGGAAATTAGAAAATATATTTTTAATTTTTTATTTTTGTGGGTGTGTGGTCGGTGTATATATTTGTGGGTTACATCAGATGTTTTGATACAGGCATCAATGCATAATAATCACGTCAGAGTCATGGGGTGCCCATCACCTCACACATTTATACTTTGTTATATTTTGAGCTAAAAAATAACGCACACCCAAAGAGCAAAGTTTGTGGGACATAGCCAAAGCAGTACTTATTTAAAAAGTTAGAGTTATAAATATTTTTTTTTTTTTTAAAGAGAGAGGTATACAATCACTAACCCAAGTTTTCAATTAAGGAGCTAAGATGAACAAATTAAGCACAAAATAAATAGAATTAATGAAACACTAAAGAGGGGATATCAATGAAATTGAAAAAAAACAGAAAATATATAAAGACAAAAATTCATGCTTGACAATAACAATAAAAATTGATAAAACCCTATTTAGACTAGTCAAGGAAGAAAAAAGAAAAAAAGCATAAATTACCCGTCTAAGGAGTAAAAGACAGGGTATCACTACTGATTCTACGAACATGAAAACGATAATAAAAGACTGCTATAAATAATACGCCAATTAATTTGAAAAAATAAAGTGAAAAAAAAAGTTTTGAGATCCAAATGACCAAAACTGACATTAGAAGAAATGAGAATTCTAAATAGACCTGTAACAATTAAAGATATTGAATTCATAATTTGAAATCCTCATACAAAGAAAACACAGGTCTAGATGGCTTTACTCAACCATATGGGAACAAACAATACCAATTTCACACAAACAGCTTCAGACAGAACAGAGGAAAGGGTACTTTCTAACTCATTTTATATGACCAGTGTTATGCTCATACAAAACCAAAGACATTACAAGAAAAAATTCATGGATTAATACCCTTCATAATAATAAATCGAATTCACTTATATATAAAAAAAAAGATACAGCATTATGACTACGTACGTATTTGTCCTAGAATTGCAAGGTTGTTTTACCTTTCAAAAAAACTCAATCAATATAATTCACTCCTCATTAACAGAATAAGGCAACCAATTACCATAATAATCACAATAAAAATTGTATTAACATTCAAAGCTCAATTATGATAAACGCCTCAGCAACATAGAAACTGAATAAAGCCCATGTTCAAAAACACCTTCATTTCACAACATGCTTAATAATAAAAGCCTGAATACTTTCTAACTAAGTTTGGGGACAAGGATGTCAGCTCTCACCGCATCTTTTCAAAATTATAGTAAAGGTACAAAAGAAAAAACCATACAATGGAAAAAAGAAAAGGAAGGAAAAAAGAGGGTGGAAGGAGACAGAAGAAGAGAGAAAAGAAAGGAAGAAGTTGACTGCCCTTTTAGTCATATATCTAAAAAATGTAAAGAAGATAAGAAAAATATACTAGAATATAGGAACATACTACATATAATATATAGGAATATAATAACATAATATAATAAAATGCAGGAGTAAACTACTAGATCTAATACATAAATTTAACAAGTTCACAGGATACAAAAACCTGGTATCTGTCTACACACCATTAGTCAGCCACTGAAAAATGAAATTTAAAATAACTTTTGAAACAGTGTACAAAACATAAACTACATAATACTAAATTTAATAAGATATATTCAAGGGCTGTATACTAAAAACTATTGATGAGAAAAATAAAATAAAACCTAAATGAATAAAAAGATTTGGCATGTTCATGAGTGAAAGACTCAATTGTTAAGATGTCCAATAAACCCTAAATTGGTCAAAAGATTTAACAATCCCCCCAAAAAATTCCAGGTGTTTTGAGACAATTTGACTCTAAGAAATTATGTGATTCTAAAAATTTAAAGGACTAAGAATGGACAAAATAATGTTTACCAAGGCAGTAAAAGTGAAGAATTTACATCATGTGACTATAAAGCTTCAGTAATGAAGAAGGTGTGGTATTAGCATAAAGATAAATGTATTTTAAAAACTAAACAGACTAGAGAGTCTGCCAAAAGATCCACATATACACCCTGAATTGACTTTCAACAAAGATCCCAAAGTAATACATTAGGGCAAGAATGCCTTTTCAATAATTAGATATCATATGATAAATAAGTAGGTAAATAAATACCGTGATACCTCCCTCACAACACATACAAAACAATAATTCAAAGTCAATCATGGCCAGAAAAGTAAAACATAAACTATAAAATTTAGGCAAAAAACACAGGGAAAAATATTTGTGACTTTGGGATGGACAAAGTTTTTTTAATAGGAAACAAAAAGCCATAAAAGAAGGATTGATAAATTGGACCACATAACTATCATACTTAAAAAAACAAACAAACAAACAAAAAGTCCATTAAGGAAAAGACAAGCAAGCTATGGACTGGGAGAAAATATTCACAATACATACACCTAATTAATGAATGGTATCTGGAATATTAAATAAATCATACAACTCAATAAAAGAAGACAAGCAATCCAATGTTTTAAATGGGCAAAAGATTTGAATAGACACTTCGCAAAAGAACACATTAAGAATTGCTAATAAACACATAAAATGATGCTTAACATTATCAGTCATTATAGAAGAATTTGAAAACACAAATACCACTATACACCCACCAAAATGACAAAAATTAACACAGTCATGCCAAATGTTGGTAAGAAAGTGGAACAACTGGAAATTCCATACATTTCTGGTGAGAATACAAAAGGATATAGCCAATTTGGAAAACAGTTCAGCAATTTCTTAGACTGTGTTCTTAGACTATGGCTAGACATTTGTCATAACCCTAGATATTTACTTAAGACAAAGTAAAGCGTAAGTCCCCATCCACACAAATAATTGCATGTGAATGTTCTCAGAAGCTGGATTTATGATAACACAAATTTGGAAAAAAAAAATTTTTTTCATAAAATTGTGATAATATTCATATAATGAAATGCCATTCAAATAAAAAGGAACAAACAATTCAATAAAAAGGAATACACAAAACAACGTGGAAATCTCAAAAACACTAGGCTAATTAAAGGCAAATTGATATAAAAGATGACTCTGTACTTTATTTGTATGTTCTAGAATAGACAATATTTATAGTGACAGAAATCAAATCAGAATTTGCCTACAATGAAGGCGGCATTCAATTCAAAAGGGGAATGGGAGAATATTTTAGTGTCATGGAAAGGTTCTAGCCCTTAAATAGGGTGGTGGTTACCTATATGAACATATTTATCATTACTAATCTAATTGTGCAATCAAAATGGGTGCACTTTAATATTTGTAAATTACATCTCAACAGATTTTTTTAAACTTTACAAAATGTAAGGACATATCTTTTACCTTGGATTCAGACAAACAGTACTACTTTTAAAATTTTTTTTTAAATCTTGGTTTATTAAAAGTAAAGAAAAATAATCTTGGGCTGGGCGTGGTGGCTCACGTTTGTAATTCCAGCACTTTGGGAGGCTGAGGTGGGTGGATCACCTGAGGTCAGGAGTTTGAGACCAGCGTGGCCAACATGGCAAAACCCCATCTCTACTAAAAATACAAAAATTAGCCAGGTGCAGTGGCGCGCACCTGTAGTCTCAGCTACTCAGGAGGCTGGGGCAGGAGAATCACTTGAATCCAGGAGGTGGAGATTGCAGTGAGCTGAGATCACGCCACTGCACTCTGGCCTGGATAACTGAGCGAGACTCCATCTCCTCAAAAAAAAAAAAAAAAAAAAAGGAAAAAAGAGAAAAGAAAAAGAATCTTTATTTACTAAGATTAAGAATTAGTAATTTTAGACACCTTAAAAATATGGAGGGAAGAATGATACAAATATATGAAAGATAATCATGTGACTTAAAAAAGTTAGAAGCTTCAGAAACCACATGAAGAACTCTCATTGATCAGTAAGAAAGAGATAAATATTCCAGTAGAAAAAATGAGCAATGGAAATGAATATTACCTGGAAAAAAAACATATGTTAAATTAACATATGAAGAGTTGCTTGGTTTTCATAGTGATCAGGGATATGCAAATCTTGATCAAAATGTGATATTATTTTACATTCTCTTGAGTGGCATAAATAAGAAGTCTAAAGTGGAACATTGTATTCATTGCTGGAAGTATAATTAATATAACCACATTGGAAAACAAATAGATATTATAAGTTGATTTTTTAAGTTTATTATTCACAAGACTCAGGAATTCCATTTCTGTACATAGTCAAGAGAATCTCTTGTACATCAGTAATATAAATTAAACAACATAGTTGCACTTAAACTTTATTAACATAAAAGTGTTGAGTTTAAAAGTAAAGCCCAGGAGATACCCTTATTTGAAAGTTCAAAACTATTTAAACTGAACAACACTTCAGGGAAATGGCATGAATAAATATATAATATAATCATAAAAGTAAGGGAAGGTCCCACAGTAAATAATTGTAAAATTTATTAAAATGTATAAAATAACTGATTTCAGGCCTTAGATATCAACAATTACAAGGTTACTTTTGAAATAACCAGAAAAACATGGCAGGAGGCCCATATTCACAGCAGACATTATTACCTGCAGATATTTTGTAATCAGTTTTGCATGGAAATCAAACACAAGCATGGAATGAGAGTCTCGCTAGCTGAAGGGAACAGAAATAAGAGTTTGTGGTACCAAAGTGAGAAAAATTTGTGAAGTATGTTAAGAGGAAGGAACAAGTTGAAATTAGAAAGAACTCCAAAATATCTCTGTAAAAATTGCATTCAAGCTCTTGGATGACTCCTATGACACGCATCTAGTTTGCAAAAAGTCTAAGATGATGTCACTGATCAACTAGGAAAATAGAGAAATGAGCACATATTTCAGAGGTCACAAAGTTCTGGAAATATGTTAAACTCCAGGGAAAGTATAAACATCTCAATGAATGAATGTCAATGATTATTAAGTGACACATAAGGGAGGCTATGCCTTCAGTGTAAGCATGATCTAAATAAGAGTGAGGAAAAGACTAAAATAGAATCACCACAACAAATTGAAAATCATACCTCAATAAGACCAAGATGATTTGTTAGCAACATAAATGACTTTTAGTACAGAATTATACAATAATCAGACAAAACTAACATAAACCAAAGATGGCACAACGTATCTACTACAATGTCCAGGATAATAAAAAAATTTACTATTACACATATAAAAAACAGAAAATGACCGATAATCAAGAGATAAAATAGTCAACAGAATTAAGACCTTAAAAGGTGAAGATATTGAGTTAACAGACCAGCATTTAAAAATAAATATTATGTCTATATTATGCCTGTATGTCAAAGAAAACAGAGGAAATGAGACAGAGAGACAACCTGAATGAAAAGTTAAAAAATTTGAACAGATAATTTAAATCCACAAAAAATTATAAATACAGGCAAGAATTGTAAAATAAAATATAAAATAAAATATTCACTAAGAATAAAATGGACTGAACACAGCAGATGTGACTCGTTAAACTATAAATATGTTTATACCCAATATTCAACTGATTCACAGAGAAAAAATAAAATGAGGAAAAAAACAGAGCATAAAAGATATAAGTACCTGTTAAAAATGTCTAACAAATGTTTAATTGTTGTCTCAAAATGAGAGACAGTATCACATCTTAAATTATTAAATTTAGTAAAACACATCAAACCATTCCCTCAATAACTTCAGTAGGATAAAAGTAATAAAAGCCACACCTACTTAAACACATTATAGTCATACTCCCAAAACCACACCTACCTACACACATTATAAACATACTCCAAAAACTCAAATACAGAGAAAATTTTAAAAGCAGCTAGACAAAAAATGTATATTCCCTTAAAAGGAGCAACAATAGGATGGATGACTGTCAAAACAAAAATCTGCCTAGACAAAAGGAGTGCTATCAGCAAGATGGGTAATTAGAAAGACCTGCCATACATTTCTCCTTATAAAAAAGGACCAAAGGAACGCAGCTCATCATCAGCAACGGAACAAAGCTGGACGGAGAATGACTTTGACAAGTCAAGAGAAGAAGGCTTCAGTCGATCAAACTTCTCAGAGCTAAAGGAGGAACTACGTAACCAGCGCAAAGAAACTAAAAACCTTGAAAAAAGATTTGACAAATGGCTAACTAGAATAACCAATGTAGAAAAATCCTTAAAAGAACTGATACAGATGAAAACCATAACATGAGAACTACGTGACAAATGCACAAGCTTCAGTAACCGACTCAATCATCTGGAAGAAAGAGTATCAGCGATTGAAGACCAAATGAATGAAATGAAGCGAGAAGAGAAGTGTAGAGAAAAAAGAGTAAAAAGAAATGAACAAAGCCTCAAAGAAATATGAGATTATGTGAAAAGACCAAATCTATGTCTGATAGGTGTGCCTGAAAGTGATGGGGAAAATGGAATCAAGTTGGAAAACACTCTGCAGGATATCATCAAGGAGAACTTCCCCAACCTAGTAAGACAGGCCAATATTCAAATTCAGGAAATACAGAGAATGCCACAAACATACTCCTTGAGAAGAGCAACTCCAAGACACATAATTGTCAGATTCACCAAAGTTGAAATGAAGGAAAAAATCTTAAGGGCAGCCAGAGAGAAAGGTCGGGTTACACACCAAGGGAAGCCCATCAGACTAACAGCAGATCTCTCAGCAAAAACTCTCCAAGCCAGAAGACAGTGGGGGACAGTATTCAACATTCTTAAAGAACCTACAAAGAACTCAAACAAATTTACAAGAAAAAAACAAACAACCCCATCAAAAAGTGGGCAAAGGATATGAACAGACATTTCTCAAAAGAAGACATTCATACAGCCAACAGACACATGAAAAAATGCTCATCATCACTGGCCATCAGAGAAATGCAAATCAAAACCACAATGAGATACCATCTCACACCAGTTAGAATGGCGATCATTAAAAAGTCAGGAAACAACAGGTGCTGGAGAGGATGTGGAGAAATAGGAACACTTTTACACTGTTGGTGGGATTGTAAACTAGTTCAACCATTATGGAAAACAGTATGGCGATTCCTCAAGGATCTAGAACTAGATGTACCATATGACCCAGCCATCCCATTACTGGGTATATACCCAAAGGATTATAAATCATGCTGCTATAAAGACACATGCACACGTATGTTTATTGCGGCACTATTCACAATAGCAAAGACTTGGAATCAACCCAAATGTCCATCAGTGACAGACTGGATTAAGAAAATGTGGCACATATACACCATGGAATACTATGCAGCCATAAAAAAAGGATGAGTTTGTGTCCTTTGTAGGGACATGGATGCAGCTGGAAACCATCATTCTTAGTAAACTATCACAAGAACAGAAAACCAAACACCGCATGTTCTCACTCATAGGTGGGAACTGAACAATGAGATCACCTGGACTCGGGAAGGGGAACATCACACACCAGGGCCTATCATGGGGAGGGGGGGGGAGGGGGGAGAGATTGCATTGGGAGTTATACCTGATGTAAATGACGAGTTGATGGGTGCTGATGAGTTGATGGCTGCAGCACACCAACATGGCACAAGTATACATATGTAACAAACCTGCACATTATGCACATGTACCCTAGAACTCAAAGTATAATAATAAAAAAAATAAAAAAAAAGAAAAGAATTTTCAACCCAGAATTTCATATCCAGCCAAACTAAGTTTCATAAGTGAAGGAGAAATAAAATCCTTTAGAGACAAGCAAATACTTAGAGATTTTCTCACCACCAGGCCTGCCCTACAAGAGATCCTGAAGGAAGCACTAAACATGGAAAGGAAAAACAGGTACCAACCATTGCAAAAACATGTCAAAATGTAAAGTCCATCGATGCTAGGAAGAAACTGCATCAACTAGCGAGCAAAATAACCAGCTAATATCATAATGACAGGATCAAGTTCACACATAACAATATTTACCTTAAAAGTAAATGGACTAAATGCTCCAATTAAAATACACAGACTGGAAAACTGGATAAAGAGTCAAGACCCATCAGTTTGCTGTATTCAGGAGACCCATCTCACATGCAGAGACACACATAGGCTCAAAATAAAGGAATGGAGGAAGATCTACCAAGCAAATGGAAAACAAAAAAAAGAAGGGGTTGCAATCCCAGTCTCTGATAAAACAGACTTTAAACCATCAAGGATCAAAAGAGACAAAGAAGGCCATTACATAATGGTAAAGGGATCAATTCAACAGGAAGAGCTAACTATCCTAAATATATATGCACCCAATACAGGAGCACCCAGATTCATAAAGCAAGTCCTTAGAGACTTACAAAGAGACTTAGACTCCCATACAATAATAATGGGAGACTTCAACACCCCACTGTCAACATTAGACAGATCAACGAGACACAAAGTCAACAAGGATATCCAGGAATTGAACTCACCTCTGCACCAAGTGGACCTAATAGACATCTACAGAACTCTCCACCCCAAATCAACAGAATATACATTCTTCTCAGCACCACATTGCACTTATTCCAAAAGTGATCACATAGTTGGAAGTAAAGCACTCTTCAGTAAATGTAAAAGAACAGAAATTATAACAAACTATCTCTCAGACCACAGTGCAATCAAACTAGAACTCAGGATTAAGAAACTCAATCGAAACCGCTCAACTACATGGAAACTGAACACCCTGCACCTGAATGACTACTGGGTACATAACAAAATGAAGACAGAAATAAAGATGTTCTTTGAAACCAATGAGAACAAAGATATAACATACCAGAATCTCTGGGACACATTTAAAGCAGTGTGTAGAGGGAAATTTATAGCACTAAATGCCCACAAAAGAAAGCAGGAAAGATCTAAAATTGACACCCTAGCATCACAATTAAAAGAACTAGAGAAGCAAGAGCAAACACATTCAAAAGCTAGCAGAAGGCAAGAAATAACTAAGATCAGAGCAGAACTGAAGGAGATAGAGACACAAAAAACCTTCAAAAAATCAATGAATCCAGGAGCTGTCTTTTTGAAAAGATCAACAAAATTGATAGACCACTAGCAAGACTAATAAAGAAGAAAAGAGAGAAGAATCAAATAGATACAATAAAAAATGATAAAGGAGATACCACCACCAACCCCACAGAAATACAAACTACCATCAGAGAATACTATAAACACCTCTAGGCAAATAAACTAGAAAACCTAGAAGAAATGGATAATTTCCTGGATGCGTACACTCAACCAAGACTAAACCAGGAAGAAGTTGAATCCCTGAATAGACCAATAGCAGGTTCTGAAATTGAGGCAATAATTAATAGCCTACCAACCAAAAAAAAGTCCAGGACCAGATGGATTCACAGCCAAATTCTACCAGAGGTACAAGGAGGAGTTGGTACCATTCCTTCTGAAACTATTCCAATCAATAGAAAAAGAGATAATCCTCCCTAACTCATTTTACGAAGCCAACATCATCCTGATACCAAAGTCTGACAGGGATACAACAAAAAAAAGAGAATTTTAGACCACTATCCCTGATGAACATCAATGCAAAAGTCCTCAATAAAATACTGGCAAACCGGATCCAGCAGCACATCAAAAAGCTTATCCATCATGATCAAGTGGGCTTCATCCCTGGGATGCAAGGCTGGTTCAACATACGCAAATCAATAAATGTAATCCAGCATATAAACAGAACCAAAGACAAAAACCACATGATTATCTCAATAGATGCAGAAAAGGCCTTTGACAAAATTCAAAAGCCCTTCATGCTAAAAACTCTCAATAAATTCGGTATTGATGGAACGTATCTCAAAATAACAAGAGCTATTTATGACAAACCCACAGCCAATATCATACTGAATGGGCAAAAACTGGAAGCATTCCCTTTGAAAATTGGCACAAGACAGGGATGCCCAATCTCACCACTCCTATTCAACAAAATGTTGGAAGTTCTGGCTACGGCAATCAGGCAAGAGAAAGAAATAAAGGGTATTCAGTTAGGAAAAGAAGAAGTCAAATTGTCCCTGTTTGCAGATAACATGATTGTATATTTAGAAAACCCCATTATCTCAGCCCAAAATCTCCTTAAGCTGATAAGAAACTTCAGTAAAGTCTCAGGATTCAAAATCAATGTGCAAAAATCACAAGCATTTTTATACACCAGTAACAGACCAACAGAGAGCCAAATCATGAATGAACTCCCATTCACAATAGCTTCAAAGAGAATAAAATACCTAGGAATCCAACTTAAAAGGGATGTAAAGCATCTCTTCAAGGAAAACTACAAACCACTGCTCAGTGAAATAAAAGAGGAGACACAAGCAAATGGAAGAACATACCATGCTCATGGATAGGAAGAATCAATATTGTGAAAATGGCCACACTGCCCAAGGTAATTTATAGATTCAATGCCATTCCCATTAAGCTACCAATGACTTTCTTCACAGAATTGGAAAAAACTCCTTTAAAGTTCATATGGAACCAAAAAAGACCCCACATTGCCAAGACAATCCTAAGTCAAAAGAACAAAGCTGGAGGCATCACGCTACCTGACTTCAAACTATACTACAAGGCTACAGTAACCAAAACAGCATGGTACTGGTACCAAAACAGAGATATAGACCAATGGAACAGAACAGAGCCCTCAGAAATAATACCACACATCTATAGTCATCTGATCTTTGACAAACCTGACAAAAACAAGAAATGGGGAAAGGATTCCCTACTTAATAAATGGTGTTGGGAAAATTGGCTAGCCATAAGCAGAAAGCTGAAACTGGATCCTTTCCTTATTCCTTTTATGAAAATTAATTCAAGATGGATTAGAGACTTAAATGTTAGACCTAAAACCATAAAAACACTAGAAGAAAACCTAGGTAATACCATTCAGGATATAGGCATGGGCAAGGACTTCATGTCTAAAACACAAAAAGCACGGCAACAAAAGCCAAAATTGACAAATGGGATCTAATTAAACTAAAGAGCTTCTGCACAGCAAAAGAAACTACCATCAGAGTGAACAGGAAACCTACAGAATGGGAGAAAATTTTTGCAATCTACTCATCTGACAAAGGGCTAATATCCAGAACCTATAAAGAACTCAATCAAATTTACAAGAAAAAAACAAACAACCCCATCAAAAAGTGGGCAAAGGATATGAACAGACACTTCTCAAAAGAAGACATTCATACAGCCAACAGACACATGAAAAAATGCTCATCATCACTGGCCATCAGAGAAATGCAAATCAAAACCACAATGAGATACCATCTCACACCAGTTAGAATGGCAATCATTAAAAAATCAGGAAACAACAGGTGCTGAAGAGGATGTGGAGAAATAGGAACACTTTTACACTGTTGGTGGGACTGTAAACTAGTTCAACCATTTTGGAAAACAGTGTGGTGATTCCTCAAGGATCTAGAACTAGAAATACCATTTGACCCAGTCATCCCATTACTGGGTATATACCCAAAGGATTATAAATCATGCTGCTATAAAGACACTTGCACACGTATGTTTATTGTGGCACTATTCACAATAGCAAAGACTTGGAATCAACCCAAATGTCCATCAGTGACAGACTGGATTAAGAAAATGTGGCACATATACACCATGGAATACTATGCAGCCATAAAAACGGATGAGTTCATGTCCTTTGTAGGGATGTGGATGCAGCCGGAAACCGTCATTCTCAGCAAACTATCACAAGAACAGAAAACCAAATACCACATGTTCTCACTCATAGGTAGGAATTGAACAATGAGATCACTTGGACACAGGAAGGGGAACATCACACACCGGGTCGTATTGTGGGTAGGGGGGAGGTGGGAGGGGGGGAAGAATAGCATTAGGAGTTATACCTAATGTAAATGATGAGTTAATGTGTGCAGCACACCAACATAGCACATGTATACATATGTAACAAACCACGTTGTGCACATGTACCCTAGAACTTAAAGTATAATAATAATAATAAATATATATATATATATATATATATATATATATATATATATATGTAAAAGGACCAAGGAAGTGAATTAACAACTAAAACTTTTACTGAAGCATCAGAGGGAAAGTGTTGAAGTGTAACAAAGGAGTAGTAAAGTCATTTCAGTGTTCAGAAACCCAAGAGGGTAACATAAAGAGGGGAGCAAGGCACCCTGCCTCTGCTGAACCACCTCTCTTATTGAGATTAGCTCAGAGTTAACAGGGACTTCTTCCTGTGGGAAAGGGAAAGCAGAGGACCTGCAGCAGCCCTCACTGCCACTATAGCCTCCCTGTAATCTTTACTACAGAAGAATCCCACAGTCCTCGCAATCCCTCAGCTCCATTTGGGAGCTGTCTGGAATTCACACAGCTGCATTTCACTGGATTAGGAGTACAAATTTTGTACTTCCATTATCCAATTACCCAAGCTGCTGGGGTGTGGTGCCATCTTAAAACTAGAGCCACTACTGGAGTGTGCTCTGCCCCGGGGGCCAATAGCAACTTTGGGTCTCCAACCATGTGATTCCACAGTCTTTCCACCCACACGGGTGGCTGTAACACCACGACCCCAGCTGCTCAGAGCACTGGGCCCAGGAATGGCCCTTGCTCCCTTACCACACTGCAGGTAAGCCATCCCGGGTCAGCTGAACTGCTGTGCACCCATGTCCCTGGCCAATAAATAGTCCAGCAGACCTGACCCTGGCTAGACACACCCTTGAGCTGCTAAGCAGCTGTGGCCAGAGTTGGAGAAACAGTCTAGCAGACCTGACTCTAGCAGGGAAGGCCCCAAAACAGCTGAGCAGCTGTGTGCCTGAGTTTCTGGTAAGAGAAACACTCCAGCAGACCCATCCCAGGCAGACCTGTTCTTAAGCTGACCTAACTACCATGCACCCTTACTCCCAACTGGAGATGAAGCTAGGCAAACCTGCCCCTGGCAGACATGCCCCTAAGCTACCAAGCATCTGCATCATCATATTCCCCATCAGAAAAACAGCCTAGTGGACCTGCCCCAGGCAGACGTATGCCTGAACTGGTTTAGTGGCTATGCACCCATTACCCTGACCACAGAAATAGCTGAGTAGATCCAACACTGGCATACTTATCCCAAGCCAGACAAACAGGCATGACTCATGTCTTCAGTTGGAGTAATAAACGAGAGACCCTGACCCCAGTGAGCCAGTCCCCAAGCCAGGTGACTCATCCTGTGCACCTGCACCCACAGTCCAAAAAACATCCTGGTGGCACAAATCTTAGTGAACCAGTCCTCAAGTTGGCTGATCCACTGTGTTCATGCATACACCCCAGCCTGAGAAACACTTCAGCAAGTCCACCCCAGAAGAAGCTGTGTCATCACCACCACAAATCCTCACAACCTAGGCCACTAAGGCACTATCAAACATCACTAACATGGATTACATCTGAAGAAACTACATTACTTTATCTACCAAGAACCAAAGTCAATACACCCCAGCCAATCAACATATAAAAACCCATCTACAGGAACAAGATTTCTCTATGAAACCTACTCTATAAAATTGGAAGAGGCTAGTATTCCCTCAGGTGCATAAATATCAATGTAAGGACACAGCAAACATGAAAAAGCAAGGAAACATCACACCTCCAAAGTAACACAATAATTTTCCAGTAATAGACCCCAAATCAAAGGAAATACACAAAACGCCAGTGAGATACAAGACAATATGAATAAACAATTCAATTAAATTAGGAAGACAATTTAGCATCTGCATTAAAAATTCAACAAAGAGATAGATATTATTTTTAAAAAGAACCAAACAAAACTTCTAGACTTGAAAAACTTAATGAATGGAATAAAAAATACAATTAAGAGTTTCAACAACAGATGACACCAAGCAAAAGAAAGAATTTCTAAACTTCAAGACAGATCTTTTGAAATAACAAAAGCAGACAAAGAAAGAGAAAGGACAAATAAAGAAAGCCTACAGAGTTTATGGAAAACCATTAAGTGAATAACTATTTGCATTATGAGCAATCAGAAGGTAAAGAGAAGGGAAGAGGTGAGGAAAACATTTTTGATAAAATAATAGCAGAAAACTTCCCAAGTCTAGAGAGGGAGAGATGGACATCTGGTCCAGAAAGCTCAAAGGACCCCAAATAGATTAAACACAAACACATCCTCTCCCACATACATTAGAGCCAATTGTCAATCAAAGACAAAGAGAGCATTCTGAAAGCAGCAAGAGAAAAACAGTAAGTCACATATAAGAGAATTCCAATTAGACTAACAGTAGGTTTCTCAGGAGAAATCTTACAGGCCAGAAGAGAATGGAATAATTTATAGAAAGTGCTGAAAGAAAAACACACTGCCAGTCAAGAACCCAGCAAAACTGTTACTTAGAAAGGAAAGAGAAATAAAGTATTTCCCAGATAAGCAAAAACTACAGGAATTATTCACAACTATACTGGTGTTAAAAGAAATACTTAAGGGAGTCCTTCATCCGGAAGTGAAAAGATGATTACTAACATCATGAAAACACAAAAAATTACAAAAATCATAGTTAGAACAGATACACAAAGGAGAAAGAGAAAAAAAATCAAACTTTATCATGACATAAGATTACATATGTAAAGTGTTAAAATAAAGATAATTACAAACCTGGAACTTGATAATCTATGGAAATGAGCTTCAAAAAATGATGATCAGGGTGTATGTACAAAGATGACATATATGTTGCGATAATGGCAGTGATGTACAGTGGCTGTAAAAGCCCATTTGGAGATAGCAATTATTAGCATTTTATTATTTTTTATCCTCTTAATTTACTTAAAAGACATAACTGGAATTCCAATTCTGCTAGGCTGGTAGGAATCTATTACAGCCCAGACCTTCTGCTAGTTGGAGTTATACTTTCTGGAAAAAATGCAGAAAATAATTACCTGAGGACTCTAAAGTGTGAGGTAATGCAGGCAGATTGTGAAAGAAAGTCAAAACTAAAGAAGCAAACAGGAGAAGTTCTCTCTCTCTCTCCCCCATCTCTTTCTTTCACTATATATTTGTGTGTGTCTATACATACATATGTATGTGCATTAATATGTGTATATCTGTGTGTATATTTTATATATATACACGTACGTGTGTGTGTGTGTGTGTGTGTGTGTATTCTCCTGCTCTCTTTCAACTTAAGAGGGTTCTTGCTGTATATCAGCATGGTGGTAATGGCAGCATTGGTACCTAAAGGTAGCATGGAAACTCATATATTGCTTTATATTTGGTGAACTTGAATAGAGCAATAGAAATAATTCAATGTGAAGAGAAAAGAAGGGAGAAAAGATTGAAAAAGAAAGATCAGAGCCTCTAGGACTCTGTATTAAATGCTTTAATTGATGTGCCATTGGAGCCCCAGAAAAAGAGAAAAACATATTCGTGCAAAAATATTTAAAGCCGTAATTATAGAAAACATTCCAAGTTTGATACAAAATATATATATATATATAAATTACGGATTCAAGACAGTGAACTCCAAAAAGTATAAGCACAAAGAAAACCATGTCTACATATATCTTTATCAAATTGCTGAAAACAAAATAAAAAGGAAAAGTCTTGAAAGCAGCCAGAAGAAAACAACACATTATACACAGGGGAAGCCGGATTGGAATCACCATTGATTTCTCATCAGAGGATATGGAAGCCAGAATAAAGTGGAACAACATCTTTAAAATGTGAAACGCTGGAAAAAAAAAAAAAAAAAAAGAACTGTCAAACCAGAATTTTATATCCTACAAAAATATCCTTCAAGAATAAATGAAACTTACAATCTTCTCACAAGAAGAAAAACAAATAGAAGTTTCACAGCAGGCCTACAATATTAAAAATGTTTTTTTTAATTTGCTTTAAAATATATTTTTAAAAAATTATGTTTAAAAAATATTCAAGGAAAAAAATACCAGAGGGAAACTTGCATCTTCAGAAATTAAAGAATAAAATAAATAGTAAATATCTAGACTATTTTCTTACACCTTAAGTACTTTTAAATGTGTGTAACTGAATGTTGAAATAAAAAATCACATCATCTGTTAGAACTTTCAATGTATGCAGATATATATGACATCTATAATGCAAAATAGCACACGGGTAAGGGAGGAGAGTTATAGGGACCTACATGTTACAAATTTTCTAAAGTTTACGTAAAGTGATACAACATTAGTGCTAAATAAATTCCTTAAATACTGACAGAAAATATATATCCAAAAAGTAAATAAATAAAATGAAATATTTTTAAAAATTTAAATAATTCAAAAAAGGCAAGAAAAGGGATATGGAGACTGAACAACCAAAAAATTAATAAGAAAATTGTAGACATAAATCCAACTCTATCAATAATTACACAAAATTATACGATGTTCCAAACACTCCAATTTAAAGGCAGATATTGATAGAGTGGACAAAAAGCAATACCCTGCCATAGGCTGCATATACAAGTAACAATTTAAACATAAATGCCAGGTAGATTGAAAATAAATGGATGGATAATTATACAACTTATGTAATGTTGTGAAATGCGGCCAAAGCAGGACTTAGAGGGAAATGTGTATAATTAAATGCTATGCTAAAGAAAGAATAAAGATATAAAATAAATAACCTAAGTTTCTAACTTAAGTAATTAGAGAAAGAACAAATTAAAGCTAAAACAAGCGATAGAAGGAAAATAATAAAGGTAAAAGTAGAAATGATCGAAGTTAAAAACAGAAAAACAACAGAGAAAAATCAATGAAACCAAAAGATAATGTCTTTGAAAACATTGGTACGATTGATAAACCTCTAGTCAGACTGCTCAAGTAATAAGTGGAAATAACACCAACTACTAATATCTGGAATTAAAACAGGACATTACTGTATACTTTTAAATGAGATTAAGGGTATACCATTAATAATTCTATTTCTATAAGTCAAACAACTTTGATGAAAATAATCAATACCTTGAAAGATACAAATTACTATAATCTACTCAAGAAGAGATAGATAATGAGATAACTTCATATCCATTAAAGATATTAAATTTATAGTTAAAAATCTTTCAAAAGGCCCCTATAGTTTCACTGATGGAGTCAGAAAGAAATAATACCAATTCTGCACAATTTCTTCTAGAAAAGAGAAGAGGAGAGAACATTTACCAATTATTTTTATGAGGTCACCATTATACTAATACCAAAACGAAATGGCCATTACAGAAAAACTGGAGACCGACAGATCATGTAAACATAGATGCAAAATTGTCAACAAAATACCAGCAAACTGAAAGGAGCCACATATAAAAAAGATAATACATCATGACCAAGTGATGTTCATCCCCCAAATACAAAACTGCTTTCACATACACAAATCAGTCATCGGAATTCACCATATGATCACACTGAAAACCTGAGAGAAAAAAAAATCATAATCATCTCAATGAACCATTCAACAAAATTAAATATCTATTCATGATAAAAACTCTCAAGGAACCAAGAACAGAAGGAAACTTCCATGACTTATTAAAAGACATCTTTTTTAAAACCTGCAATAATGCCTCATTTAATGAAAGACACTGAATGCTTTCTCCCTAAGAGTGGGAACAAGGAAGGAATGCCTTATTTCACAATTCCTAATCACCATCATATTGGAAGGCATGCAATAAGACAATAAAAATAAACAAAAGAAATACAAGAAATATAGATTGGAAAGAAATAAATAGAACTGTCTCTATTCACAGACGAAATGATTCTCTGTGTAGAAAAAACTAAACAATTACATTAAAATACACTAGTAAGTAGTAAGTTAGTAAACGAATAAGTAAGTTTAACAAGATCACCAGATACAAACTCAAATTGGACCACAGACTTAAATGTAAAACTTTAAAACTTCTAGAATAAAACATAAGAGAAAAATCTTCATGGACTTAGGTTTCTAGAAAGTTTACATTTGACACCAAAATCACAATGCACCAAAAAAATGTAATTTGAAATTTATCAAAATTTAAGTACTGATTGTTCTGCAAAAATACACTATTAAGTAATGAAAAGGCAAGTCACAGATGGAGAAAGATATTTTAAAACTCTTATCTAATGAACACCTTCTATTAAGAATACATCTATAGAAAATTAATACTTCAACAATAAAGCAAAACAACTCCTTTTTGTAAACAAAAAAAAAGTTTACATCATTAGTCATTAGTTAAATGCAAATTAACACTACAATTAGGCACTACTATATATTTATTAGAATGGCCAAATTTTTAAAAAAATTATTATGATAATAAATTGACAGTACCAAATGCTGGCAAAAATGTGGAGCAAAAAGAACATTAATTCATTGTTAGTGGAAATGCAAAATTATACAGCCACTTTGATAAAAAGTTTGGCAGTTTCTTATGAAAATAAATATCTACTTATGACATGATCCATCAATTCTACTTCAAGGTATTTATCCAAATAAATTAAAACTTCCTTTTACATAAAAATCTTTACAAAAATTTTGATAATGCCCTTATTCAGAATTGCCAAAAATTGAAAATAATCAAGATGTCCTTCAAGAGTTGAATGGATAAACAAACCCTGGTACATCCAACAATGGAATACTATTTAGCAAGAAAATGAAGAAACAAATTACAGAACAGCATAAGTTAATCTTAAAGAGATTTTGCTAAGTGAAAGAGGACAGACCCCAAAGGCTACATACATATCATGTAACTCATTTATAAAACCCTTGTAAAGTCAAACTATAGAGGCAAAAATTTGACTAGTGGTTGGTTGCCTGGCTGGTTTTTAAGGATGTGGGGTTGAATAGAAAGAGGCCACGCAAGACAATTTTTAGGGTGATAGAACTATTCCGCATGTTACCATGTTGGTGGATACATGATGCTGTGCATTTGTCAAAATCGATAAAAACTGTACACCACAAAAGTAAATTTTATTGTATAATTTTTTCATGCTTTTTGTTATCATTATTATTTTAACTTTTATTGGAGGTTCGGGTGTACATGTGCAGGTTTGTTATACAGGTAAACTGCGTGTCAAAGGGATTTGGTGTTCAGATAATTTCATCACCCAAGTAATAAGCATAGTACCTGATAGGTATTTTTCTCTGATGCTCTCCATCCTTCCACTCTTCACCCTCAAGTAGGCCCCAGAATCTGTTGTTACCCTCCTAGTAGCCATGTGTTCTCATTGTTTAGCTCCCACTTATAACTGAGAACATGCAGTATTTGATATTCTATTTCTGTGTTAGTTTCCTTAGGATAATGGCCTCCAGCTCTCTCTATGTTGCTGCAAAGGACCTGATCTCATTATTTTTTATGGCTGGATAGTATTTCATGGTTTATATGTACCACATTTTCATTATCCAGTCTGCCATTGATGGGTATTTAGGTTGATTCCATGTCTTTGCTATTTTGAATGGTGCTGCAACAAACACACACATGCACGTGTCTTTATGGTAGAATGATTTATATTCCTTTGGGTATATACCCAATAGTGGGATTTCTGGGTTGAGTGGTAATTCTGTTTTAAGTTCTATGCCTGTAATCCCAGCACTTTGGGAGGCCAATGTGAGAGAACTGCTTGGGTCCAGGAGTTCAAGACCAGCCTGGGCAACACAGTGAGACCCATCTCTACAAAAAATACATAATCGGCCAGGCATTGTGGCATGTCCCTATGGTCCCAGCTACTCAGGAGGCTGAGGTAGGAGGATAGCCTGAGCCCAAGAGGTCAAGGCTGCAGTGGGCCATATTTGTGCCACTGCACTCCAGCCTGGATGACAGAGCGAGACTCTATCTCAATAATATGTTTAAGATTTATAGCCAGAATGTCAAAATATTCCATGATGGAAAGTTGGCTATAAAAAATGAATTTCAGAAGGCGGGCACAGTGGCTCACACCTGTAATCCCAACACTCTGGGAGACCCTGAGGCAGATGGATCATGAGGTCAAGACTTCGAGACCAGCCTGGCCAACTTGGTGAAACCCCATCTCTACTAAAAATACAAAAATTAGCCAGACGTGGTGGCTTGTGCCTGTAATTCCAGCCACTTGGGAGGCTAAGGCAGGAGAATTGCTTGAACCCGGGAGGCAGATGTTGCAGTGAGGTGAGATTTCGCCACTGCACTCCAGCCTGAGTGACAAAACAAGACTCCATCTCAGAAAAAAAAAAAAAAAAAAGAATTTCATTGTAGCACAAATAAAAGGCATAACCTCACTGAAGGCAGAGGAGGAACAGGAGTTTACCTAAGTAGCTTTCGGAAACAGTGATTTGCTTGGATACTCTGATACCAAATACCGAAAGAACTGTATTTAAATGCTGTTCTTTACTTGGTAAATTTGGTTCTCACATGCATGCTGATTAGCAGTTCTGATACTCTATGTATCCAAGGGTTGGACAAACAAGTAAATAATTTATAGATAATGGAAGCCAAGTTTCTCACTGTCAAAGAGTGAAGTAACAAATAAGTAAAAAGAGAAGACTAGAATGAATCCTTCCTGATAGATGAGTTAAATATTGTGATTATTTATACATACAAGTATGTGTGTTTAAATCTACCTATGTTTCCGTCTATTTGTATCTACAAATATACATCTACACACACACACGGATGGATGAATGGATAGACAGACAGAAATAGAGATGTGTGTGTGCACGAGTTAATACACATGCATATACATGGATAGACAGACAGACAGAAATAGAGATGTGTGTGCATACAAGTTAATACACATGCATATACATGGATAGAAAGACAGACAGACAGAAGTAGAGATGTGTGTGTATACGAGTTAATACACATGCATATACATGGATAGAGAGACAGACAGAAATAGAGATGTGTGTGCATACATGAGTTCATACACATGCATATACATGGAGAGACAGACAGAAATAATAGAGATGTGTGTGCATACATGAGTTAATACACATGAATATACATGGATAGAGAGATAGAAATAGAGATGTGTGTGCATACATGGGTTAATACACATGCATATACATGGATAGAGAGACAGACAGACAGAAATATAGAAGATGTAATGCATACATGAGTTAACTCTGTCATATACATGGATAGAGATAGACAGAAATAGAGATGTGTGCATACATGAGGTCAATACATGCATATACATGGAGGAACAGACAGACAGAAATAGAGGTGTGTGTAAATGAGTTAATGCTACATGCATGCTCATGGATAGAGAGACAGACAAATAGAGATGTGTGTGCATACATGAGTTAATATACATGGAGAACAGACAGACAGAAATAGAGGTGTGTGTAAATGGGATTAACTGTCTGCTCATGGATAGAGAGACAGACAAAGCAAGAGATGTGTGCATACATGGGTCATGCTGCTCTCATGGAGAGACAGACAGACAAATAAGTGTGTGTGTTATGGGGTCTCCCTGTATACATGGAGAACAGACAAGATGTATGTGAGTCTGTGATTAATACATGCTCATGGGATAGAGACAGACAGAAATAGAGATGTGTGTGCATACATGAGTTAATACACAAGCATATACATGGAGAGACAGACAGAAATGGAGATGTGTGTGCATACATGAGTTCATACACATGCATATACATGGAGAGACAGACAGAAATAGAGATGTGTGTGCATACATGAGTTAATACACATGCATATTCTTCCTCACTTTTTCCATTAAAAGGTCCCAGAAGCAATGATATTTCAGTAAAAGCAGATACATTAATCACCCATATTTTAGTTTCTGAATACCACTGATATAAGCCAGATAGCAATAAAACAAGCCAGAGCTCCTTGGAGAAATGGCTAATTCTAGATCAGAGGCAAGGAAAATACGAGATGGGAACAGAGCATCTTATAGCATCAGAAAGTAAAGAAGTCCTCAAAAAAGGATGGGGAAGGCATGTGCAAAGGAGATAGGAGGCTACTTGACACAGTTCCCAGTAACCAAAGAAACCAGAAAAACATTACAAAATATTATTATTATTATTATTTTTGACAGAGTCTCGTTGCTGTCACCCAGGCTGGAGTGCAGTGGCACAATCTTGGCTCACTGCAACCTCTGCCTCCCCTGTTCAAGTGAGTCTCGTGCCTCAGCCTCCAAAGTAGCTGGGACCATAGGCGCATGCCACCACACCTGGATAATTTTTTTGTATTTTGTAGCAGAGACGGGGGTTCGCCATGTTGACCAGGCTGGTCTCAAACTCCTGACCTCGAGTGATCCACCTGCCTCAGCCTCCCAAAATGCTGGGATTACAGGAGTGAGCCACCATGTCCTGTGCAATAGTATTTGATTATAACCCAAAGATTAGCATTAAAAAATTCATGAGTTCATACTGATATAATGCATGTTTGAACAAATAAATAAATGGGAGGGAGAGGAAGAGTCAAATCCTCGTTATGTAAGAATTTCAAGTGAAGTAAGAGGAACAAGGGAAACTTCAAATCATCACAAAAAGCACAATAGCAACAATTGCTGCATGCAGGATTCGCTGATAAATGCTAAAATTAGTGGGAAAAAACTAAAGGAGAAATAAGACATTTGCACAGTTTCAAAGCATATTCCCCCAGACGTTTATTAATTACTGTGATTTTGACAAGGACCCACAACTTTTTGTTACTCCTCACACCACGCAATGAAGCTTAACTCCCCTTTCCTCAACATGATCTGGACTTAGTAACTTGCTTCTAATGAACATTGTATGAAAAAAACTAGTAATTTTACCTTGGGGAAACCTCACAGACACCACCATAAACAGGCAATCAAGGTTAACATCACATGAATATCATGTATCCCCTAATACGATACAGTGAGAAGGGTACCAGGTGGTGTTCTTACCCAGAATTCATAACCTCCATCTAATCATAAGAAAACTTCTGGCCAGACATGGTGGCTCATGCACGTAATCTAATCCCAGCACTTTGGGAGGCAGAGGCAGGCGGATCACTTGAGGTCAAGAGTTCAAGACCAGCCTGGCCAACATGATAAAACCCCATGTCTACTAAAAATACAAAAATTAGCCAGCCATGGTGGCGGGCACCTGTAATCCCAGCTACTCGGGAGGCTGAGGCAGGAGAATCATTTGAACCTGGGAGGTGAAAGTTGCAGTGAACCGAGATCACACCATTGCACTCTAGCCTGGGCGAAAAGAGCAAAACTCCGTCAAGGAAGAAAGACAGAAAGAGAGAGAGGGAGGGAGGGAGGGAGGGAGGAAGGGAGGGAGCAAGGGAAAGAAAGAAAGAGGAAGGAAGGAAGGAAGGAAGGAAAGAAGGAAGGAAGGAAGGAAGGAAGGGAGGGAGGGAGGGAGGGGGGGGGAAGGAAGAGGGAAAAAAGAAAAGAAAGAAAACTTCTGATACACTCAAATGGAGGAACTTTCTACAAAATACCTGATGAATACTCTTCAAAATTGTCAAGGTCTTTCAAAAAAGAAAAAACTAATAATTTGTTATAGATTGGAGGAGGAAAGAGCCACAGTGACTAACTGCTATGTGGATTCCTGGAAAAGATCCTGAAAAAGGAAAAGAACATTAGTAGGAAAACAGGCAAAATCATAATAAAGTCCATAGTTTACTTCATATGCCTAGTGTTCCATTATTGGAACGCTAAGGATGTGGGAGTTCTTTATATCCTACTGCTCAAAGTCATTGCCAAGATCTGATTTTTCAAATTCAAAAAATTGCAACCTCAGGAATAAATAGGTTAATATATTATTCCAAGGCTAATTTCCCAGATTTTATATATTTATAATTATTATGTTAGATGTTAAAATTAAAGGAAGCTAAGGAAAGTACATCAAATAATTATTTGTGCTGTCTTTTCAAATTCTAAAATTATTTTTTAGTTATAAAAGCCACAACAAGATACCACTATTATACCATTAATAATGGCTAAAAAGTTTTAAACTTATCTATACTACATGGAGGCAAGGCTGTAGAAGAATTGAAATGTTAATACATTGCTGAAGGAAATTAAAAATCAAATATGCAGTTTGGAAAACAGCATGGACGTTTCTTTAAAAATTAAGCATCAACAATATGACCCAACCATTCTGCCTCTTTGGTATTTATTCAAGGGAAATATAAATATATATCCACAAGAAGACATATTTTACACAAATGCTTGTATCCGCTTTATTAAAAATAGCCAAAATCTAGAAACAATGCAAATGCTCATCAACAGATGAGCAGATAAAGAAATATGGTTTTCCCATATAATGAAATTACTCATCAATAAAAAGAAAAGACCTCTTAACAAACGTAACAGTGTAGATTAGTCTCAAAATCACATTCTAGAAGAAAGAGTAAAAGAAAGCACATTATGTATTATATTTATATAAAATTATAGGAAACACCAAATAAACCGTTGTAACAGAAAACAGATCAGGCCAGCCACAGTGGCTCATGCCTGTAATCCCAGCACTTTGGGAGGCCGAAGTGGGAGGATCATTTGAGGTCAGGAGTTCGAGCCCGACAGACCAACATGGTGAAACCCAGTCTCTACTAAAAATACAAAAATTAGCTGGGCATGATGGCGGGCACCTGTAATCCCAGCTACCTGGGAAGCTAAGGCAGGAGAATCACTTGAACCCGGGAGGCAGAGGTTGCAGTGAGCTGAGATTGTGCCACTGCACTCCAGCCTGAGTGACAGAGCAAGACTTCATCTCAAAAAAAAAATAAAGACAAACAAAAAAGAAAACAGATCAGCAGTTGACTGTGGGTTGTGTTAGAGGGAGACATGGATTGCAAAGAAGTACAGGCAAATTTGAGGGTGATGCAAATAATTGTTATCTTGATTGTAATAAAAATTTGTTATATATATGGGTGTCTGTATTCATATATATATGTATATGTGTATATATCCTGAAAATTATTAAAATGTACATTATCAATATTGTCAATTATTTTACTTCAATCATCTCTCAGTAAAGTTGCTAAAAGTCATTGAAATATACACTTGAAATGGGTGCATTATATGATGTGTAAAATATGCCTCAATCAAGTTATTGAGAAATCCAAGATATGTTCAAGAAATTTTTTAAATTACAAAAAAGATAAAAATATAGATCATTTGAGAAATAATTAGAATCTAATTAAAATATATATAAACAAAAATAAACAGAAAATTAAAAATGCATAATGATTAAAACCAAAGAAGGGGGTAAAACGTTAACATGTGGGTCATGCTTAAAAGCTCTAATGTGTGTAATTAGCATTTCAGAGAGAAGAGAGAGAATTCACCAAAAGCAACATAAGATTAAATACAAACTGAGAATCGTCCAAAACTGATAATATATTTAAATCCAAATAATTAAATAATTCTGTGAATATCAAGCTTGAGAATTTTTTTTTAAAAACCTTATCTAGATACAGTAAGACTACTGAAAACTTTAAAACAGTCAGGGGAAAAAATGTTACCATTTTACTTTGAAATGAGAAACAGTAAGACTGACAGTCCCAGAAATGATGGAATCAAGAAGAAAGTAGAATAATACCTTTTAAAGTTATGAAAGAAAAATAACTACTAGCTTAAAATTCCACACCCAGTAAAAATAATCATCATCAATAAGTGCTGGAAAAATATATTTTCAAAATAATAAATACTGAGAGAATCCACTGGTCACCAGTAAACCCGCATCGAAAGAAACACTAAAGAAAGTTCCTTGGGTACGAAAGGATCCCAGAGAAAAGTAGAAAGGAATAAGAACAATTGAAAAAGTAAATATGTGACTAAGTATAACTAAATAGTGATTAAATGATCATTGTTCAAAAAATAGCAATGTATTAAGGGTTTTTAAATATTCACAATGAAAGTACATGACAACAATAAGGCAAAAGAGGAAAGGACTTTAAAAGAGTTGATTTTGTTTGTTTGTTTGTTTTTTGAGATGGAGTCTTGCCTTATTGCCCAGGCTGGAGTGCAGTGGTACGATCTTGGCTCACTGCAACCTCCACCGCCCGGGTTCAAGCGATTCTCTTGCCTCAGCCTCCCAAGTAGATGGGATTACAGGCCCACACCACCACACCTGGTTAATTTTTATAGTTTTACTAGAGACGGGGTTTCACCATGTTGGGCAGGCTGGTCTTGAATTCCTGGCCTTAAGTGATCTGCCCACCTCAGCCTCCCAAAATGCTGGGATTACAGGCATAAGCCACCATGCCAAGCCTTTTTTTATTGTTGTTTTTTAATTCATTTTTTCACATTTTTGAAAATTTCAATAGCTTTTCAGGTAAAAGCGGTTTCTGGTTACATGAATGAACTGTATAGCCGTGAATATCGGATTTTAGTGCATCTGTTACTCAAGTAGTTTATATTGTACCCAATATATCGTTTTCTATCCCTCACCCCCTGACCCCACCAACCTTCCAGTCTTCTGAGTCTCCAATATCTATTATACCTCTCTATATGCCTTTGCATACACATAGCTTATTTCCCACTTATAATTGAGAATGTGTATTTGGTTTTCCATTTCTGAGTTAACTTCACTTAGAATAATGGCCTCCAGATCCATTGAAGTTGCTGCAAACGACATTATTTTATTATGTTTTATAGCTCAGTAGTATTCCACACTACATATATACCACATTTTCTTTACCCACTCATCAGTTGATGGATACTTAGGCTGGCTCCATACCTTTGCAACTGTAAATTGTGTTGCAATAAACATGTGTGAAGGTGTCTTTTTGATGTGATGACTTCTTTCCCTTTGGAAAAATATCCAGACGTGGGATTGCTAGACTGAATGATAGGTCTACTTTTAGTTTTTTGAGAAGTGCCCATACTGTTTTCCATATAGGTTGTACTAATTTACATTCCCAACAGCGGTGTATCAGTGTTTCCTTTTCACCACATCCATGCCAACATCTGTTGCTTTCAACTTTTTAATAATGGCCATTCTGGCTGGGGTAAGGTGGTATTTCATTGTGGTTTTAATTTGCATTTATCTGATGATTAGTGATGTTGAACATTTTTTCATGTTTGTTGGCCATTTGTGTATCTTCTTTTGAGAAGTGTCTATTCATGCCATTTGTCCATTTTTTGATGGGATTGTTTGTTTTATTCTTGCTGATTTATTTGAGCTTCTTGTAGATTCTGAATATTAGTCATTTGTCAGATGCATAGTTTGCAAATATTTTCTCCCATTCTGTGGGTTGTGTGTTTACTCTGATGATTCTTTTGCTGTGCAAAAGCATTTGAATTTAATTATGTTAAAATAGACTAATACTGAAACTTTCTAGTGTTAGTGTGGAAAAGGTAAAAGAATAATTTATGCTAGTTTGTAATGAGTCAAATGTATTATTTAATCTCTAGGGAATTCACTAAAAGAATAGCAAAAGGTAACAAGTTAATAGAAGGGGCAAAAGAACTAATTTTTTAAATGATCAATCAAAAATATGGCAAGAGAGAAATGCAATAGAAAGCATAATCACAAAAAGAGAATGGAAAAGATAGTAAAAAACAACTGGACAAAAAATATGTGTGTAATGCAAAGAATATTGATTCACAAACTGATTATCAATAACATAGTTTCAAATATGTATAAATGTAAGTTATGAGAGAGAAAACAGAATAATATTCTTCAATAAAGGTAAAAAAGAAGAGGAAAAAAAAGAAAAAATAACAAATAAAAAAGAGAAAAGTGATAACCATAAACCCAAATAAACCAGTCACTATACTGAATGTAAGTAGATAAAATACCCCCAAGCAGGCCGGGCGCAATGGCTCACGCCTGTAATCCCAGCACTTTGGGAGGCTGAGGCGGGTGGCTCACCTGAGGTCAGTGTTCCAGACCAGCCTAATCAACATGGAGAAAACACCCCCGTCTCTACTAAAAAAAGCACAAAATTAGCCGTGCATGGTGGCACATGCCTGTATTCCCAGCTACTTGGGAGGCTAAGGCAGGAGAATCGCTTGAACCCCAGCGGCGAAGGTTGCGGTGAGCCGAGATCGCGCCACTGCACTCCAGCCTGGACGACACAGCGAGACTCCGTCAAAAACGCGTGCGCGCGCGCGCACACACACACACACACACACACACACACACGCAAACGTCCAGAATTGTCAGATTGGATTAGATTTGAATTTTAAAAATCAATAATAATGACTTGCATCCCCAATTACTTAACTTCATACTAAAAAGAAGGGAAAATCCCTGTGAATGTGTTCGCAGATGCCAGCAACTGTGACCCTCCCCAGTGCCCCACCCCTGTTGTGCCGCCAATGTTGCCGGCCTGAGCATGTGCCGGAATGCTGTCGCTCCATTTGTGCCAGTGCCCCACACTTGCCAACACATGCACCCTGCAACATTCAGCTTGCCACACTGCACCCTACACTCTGCCACACTGCTGTGGCTACTGGCAGGCACAAGTGAGCAAGGATCCTGCTGCCATCATTTCAGTGAAGCACTGTGGCCAGCATTGCCCATCAGAGCATTGCCGCCAACAGACTGGGAACACCTCAGTTCCTCCAGCACAGCAGGTTCCTAATTTCAAGGGGCCAGAGAACAAAACTCGGGGCCTGGCACCAAGCCTCAAGAGTTAGAGTAGGCAGTCCAGGAGTGCTGACCTGAGGCTTGATCCCCTAAAATCTTCCAGAAATAAAGCTAATTGACTGAACCCACATTATGCCACAATCAAACCTCCAAGGGCATCAAAGAAAATGAAAGCAAAAAATCTAATTCAAAGGACAACTTCAAAGATTGAAGGAGTATGAGTCCACACAGATGAGAAAGAACCAGTGCAAGAACTCTAGCAAATCAAAAAGCCAGAGTATACTCTTACCTCCAAATGGCTGCACTGGTTCGCCAGCAATGGTTCTTAGTGAGGCTGTACTGGCTGAAATGACAGACATAGAATTCAGAATATGGATAGGAATGAAGATTATTGAGATTCAAGAGAAAGCTGAAACTCAATTCAAGGAGTCTAAGGAATACAATAGAATGATACAGGAGTTGAAAAATGAAGTGGCCATTTTAAGAAAGAACCAAATTCATCAGATAGAGCTAAAAAACTCACTTCGAGAATTGTATAATACCATCACAAGTATCAACAACAGAATCGACCAAGCTGAGGAAAGAATCTCAGAGCTCGAAAAACAGTTCTCTGAATTAAATCAGTCAGACAAAGACAGACAGACAGACAAAGAGAGAGAGACAGACAGAGAGAATTAAAAAGAATGAACAAAATCTCTGAGAAATATGAGAAAATGTGAAAAGACCAAACCTATGACTCATAGGCCAAATCTATAACTTGGAGTCACTGAAAGAGAGGAAGAGAAAGCAAGCAACTTGGAAAGCGAATTTTTGAGGATAGTGTCCATGAAAACATCTAATCTTGCTAGAAAAATGCAGGGATTGCTATTTTAACTTCAGACCAAACAGATTTTAAGCCAACAGTGGAAAAAAAAAAAAAAAAAAAAAAAAGCATTACATAATGGTAAGGGGTTCAATTCAACAAGAAGACCTAACTATTCTAAATATATATGCATCAAACACAGAAGCATCAAGGTCTTCTAAGACCTTGATAAGAGACTGAGATAATCACATAATAATAATGGGATAGATCAACAGCCTACTTGTAGTATTCGACAGATCATCAAGGCAGAAAACTAACAAAGACATTAAGGACTTGAACCTGGCACTCAACAAAATGGATCTAACAGACATCTACAGAAATCTCCATTCAAAAACAAAAGAATATACATTCTTCTCATTTGTACATCGCATATACTCTGAAATTGACTACACAATCAGCTATAAAACAATTCTCAGCAAATTTCAAAAAATGAAATCATACCAACCACAACATGCAACCACAGTGCAATAAAAATAGAAATCAATACTAAGAAAATCATTCAAAAACCATACGATTACATGGAATTTAAACAACCTGCTCCTGAATGCCATTTGGGTAAACAATGAAATTAAGCAAGAAATCAAGAAATGATTTGAAACTAACGAAAAGAAATACATAACATAGCAGACAGAATATCTGGGACACAGCTAAAGCAGTGTTAAGAAGAAAATTTATAGTGCTGAATCCCACATCAAAAAGTTAGAAAGATCTCGAATGAACAACCTAACATCATACTTAGAGAAATGAGAGAAAAAAAGAAATCAAAACAACTCCAAAGGGAGCAGAAGAAATAACCAAAATCAGAGCTGCACAGAATGAAACCAAGATGTAAAAAACCATACAGAAGATCAACAAATCCAGGAGTTCATTATTTGAAAGAATAAATAAGATTGATAGATCACCATCTAGTCTAATAAAGGAAAAAAGAGAGACGATCCAAAGAAATACAGTCAGAAATGACAAAGAAAACATTACTACTGAACTGAAATCCAAAAAAATCCCCATGACAACAACCCTTGGAGACTACTCTGAACACATCTATGCACACAAACTAGAAAACCTAGAAAAAATGAATAAATTCCTGGAAACATACAACCTCCCAAGATTGAACCAGGAAGTAATAGAATCCTTGAATGGACTAAAAATTAGTAACAAAATTGAATCAGCAATAAAAAGCCTGTCAACCAGAAAAGGCCCAGGACTAGATGGATTCATAGCTGAATTCCACCAGGTGTATAAAGAAGGGCTGCTAATATTGCTACTGAAACTATTCCAAAAAATTGAGGAGGAGGGACTCTTTCCTAACTTATTCTATAAGGCTGGCATCATTCTAACACCAAAACTTAGCAGAGACACAGCAAAAACAGAAAACATCAGGCCAATATCATTGATGAACATAGATGCAAAAATCTCCAACAAAATACTAGCAAACTGAATCCAGCAAAAAGCTAATCCACCACAAACAGGTAAGTTTTATCCCTGGGATGCTAGGTTAGTTCAGCATATACAAATTAATGTGGTTCATCACATAAACAGAACTAAAACCAAAAGTCACATGATTATCTCAATAAATGTAGAAAAGGTTTTGATAAAATGGAACATCCCTTAATGTTAAAAACTCTCAACAAACTAGACATTAAAATAACATACCTCAAAAAAATAAGTCATATATGACAAACCCAGAGCCAACATCATACGGAATAGTCAAAAGCTGGAAGCATTCCGCTGAGAACCAGAACAAGACAAGGATGCCCATTATCATGACTCCTATTCAACACACTATTGGAAGTCCTAGCCACAGCAATCAGCAAGAGAAAGAAACAAAGGACATCCAAATAGCAAGAGATTGGAAGTCAAACTATCTCTGCGGATGATTAATTCTATATCTAGAAAACTCCATAGTCTCTCCCAAATGTTCCTTGATCTGATAGTCAATTTCTGCAAAGTTTTAGAATACAAAATCAATACACAAAAATCAGTAGCATTTCTATACAACAACAATGTACAAGTGAAGAGCCAAATCAAGAACACAATTCCATTCAAAATATCCCCCCAAAGAATAAAATACCTAGAAATAAAGCTAGCTAAAGAGGTGAAAGATCTCTGCAACGAGAATTACAAAACACAACCCAAAGAGATCCGAGATGACACAAATAGAAAAATATCCCATTGTCATGGATAGGAAGAATCAATATTGTTAAAATGGCCATACTGATGCCATGCTATTACGCAATTTACAGATGCAATGCTATCCCTATTGAACTACCAATGGCATTCTTCATGGAATTGGAAAAAACTATTTTACAATTCACATGGAACCAAAAAAGAGCCCAGATGGCCAAAGCAATCCTAAGCAAAAAGAACAAAGTTGGGGGCATCACATTACCTGACTTCAAACTATACTACAAGGCTACAGTAGCCAGAACAGCATGGTACTCAAACAAAAACAGACACATAGACCAATGGAACAGAATAAAGAGCCCAGAAAGAAACCCATACACCTGCAATTATCTGATCTTTGACAAAGTAAACAAAAACAAGCAATGGGAGAGGGCTTTCCTATTCAATAAATGGTGCTGGGGTAACTGGCTAGCCATATGCAGAAGACTGAAACTGGACCTCTTCCTTACATCATATTTAAAAAATTAACTCAAGATGAATTAACGACTTAAATGTAAAACCAAAAACTATGAAATTTCTGGAAAACAACCTAGGAAATACAATTCTGGACATAGACCCTGGCAAAGATTTCACAAAAAAGACACCAAAACAATAGCAACATAAACAAAAATTGACAAAGGAGACCTCAATAAACTAAGGAGCTTCTGCACAGCAAAAGAAACTATCAACAGAGTAAATAGACAACCTACTGAGTGGGAGAAAATTTTTGCAAACTATGCATCCAATAAAGGTCTAATATCCAGAATCTCTAAGGAACTTCAACGAATTTACAAGCAAAAAGAAATCCCATTATAAAGTGGGAAAAGGACATGAACAGACACTTCAAAAGCTGATATGCACATAGCTAACAAGCATATGAAAAAGTGTTCCATTATCACTAATCATTAAAAAAATGCAAATCAAAACTATAATGATATATCACCTCACACCAGTCAGAATAGCTATTAATTAAAAAATAAAATAATAACAGATGTTCATGAGGTTGTGGAGAAAAAAGAATGCTTCTACACTGCTGGTGTAATGTAAATCAGCTCAGCCATTGTGGAAAGTAGTGTGACAACTTCTCAAAAATTAAAGCAAAATTACTATTTGACCCAGCAATTCCATTATTGGGTATATATCCAAAGGAATATAAATCATTCTATTATAAAGACACATACACATGTATATTCATTGCTGAACTATTGACAATGGCAGACATGAAGTCAACATTAATGCCCATCAACAGTAGACTGGATAAAGTAAATGTGGTACATATACACCGTGGAATACTATGTAACTATAAAAAATGAGATCATGTCCTTTGCAGAAAATTAGATGGAGATGGAGACCATTTTCCTAAGCGAACTAACACAAGAGCAGAAAACAAAATACTATGTGTTCTCACTTATAAGTGGAAGCTAAACACTGAGTACAAATGGACTCTTGAGTATTTGAGGGTGGAGGGTGGGAGTGAGAGGATTGAAAAGCTACTTATCAGGTACTATACTAATTATCTGGGTGATGAAACAACAATCTGTACACCAAAACCCCATGACACGCAACTTACCTATATAACAAATCTGCATATATACCCCTGAAGCTAAAATAAGTTTTATAAGATATAAAATAAAAAGAAGAAAAAATAGGTAAA
Organism: Papio anubis; assembly: GCF_008728515.1. Lineage (NCBI taxonomy): Eukaryota > Metazoa > Chordata > Mammalia > Primates > Cercopithecidae > Papio > Papio anubis. Next base: position 82,171,708 of record NC_044986.1, read on the forward strand.
TCCACAACCACAATATGAAACAATAAGATGAGATACCGTCTTTTTAAGGGCACATGAAATATTTACCTCTATGGTGGTAATACCGTAAGATGACTGTATGGTGGTCATGTAGTGAGCCAAGATAATATTTAAAGAGCCAAAATCATTTACAAATTTGCTGATCACGGTGAAAATAAGTTAGAAACTATTAAATGACTAACCAAAGAAAAGACTAGAGAACCTTCTATGCTTAGAAAATAAGCAATATGTCTCTAAATAAAACCTGGGTCAAAAACAATTTTTTTCAGTAAATGAAATAATGTTTGAGCTGGATAACATTGAAAGTAAAATACGTCAAAATATATGGAATTCAGCTAAAACAGTACTGTAAAGTAAATTCATAGCTTTAAATGAAAGAAAAATAAACACAAAAAATAAATTATCTAACCACACATAGCAGGAAGCCAGAAAAAAGAACAAATCATAATAAAATACATTGGAAAATTAAATAAATAAGAACAAAGATTAATAAAAATTTTAAACAAAATAAAGTAATAAGGCCAAAATTTGTTTTTTGAAAAGAATAAAGAGATGAAAACAACAAAAATCAGGTAAGAAAACAATTTTTTGTGTGTGCCATGATATTTGACAATTTAGATGAAGTGGAAATACTTATTGAAAATCACATCTTAACAAACTGAGTCAAGAAATAATATAAAATCTAAATGTACATACTAGCATGTTTGCATAAATATATATACTCAATGACAGTTTGCTTCACTAGTGAATTATTCCGAACATTTAAGAAAGAAGTTGCACCAACTTCATACAAACTCGTTCAGAAATAGAGAAAAATACACACTTTTTATCTCATTATAAGAGCCCCAGCATTCAATAGTCTTAATACTAAGACTATTGAATACTAAAACTGACAAGGACATTGCCACATAAGAAAATTTCAGACAAATTATCCATGAACATAAAGAAATTATTAACAAAATATTAGAAAATCAAATGTGGTGATATACAATAAGGATAATAAATTACAACCAAGCATAATTCGAGCAGTGAAAAATGGCTCAACTTCCAAAAACCCATCAATGTGAGAATTTCTCAAGAAGATGATGTAGACTCATTTCTCCCTGCTCTTCTCTGCTATATACAACTACAAACCCTGGAAATAACGCAAAAGGCAATGAAAGGAGAATTCTGAAAGATGGGAAGAGGAAGACAAAATAGTAACGGAACTCAGCACTAGAGGAAAAACATAGTGACAGGATGTCTTATGGCCCCCAACAACATAAAAAATGCAACAAACACAGGCCTAGAATTTTCTAAATTCTAACCTAGCAACAGAAGACGGTCCAGGTGGCTCATTCTTCTTCCAGCCAGATCAGACAAGCAATACCAAAAGGACAATCAATCAGAAGTCCTGCTGAAAACAAATGGCCCAGTCCTAGAAGCACTACCCTTCCACACCAACCACCCTCCATAGTAACCTGGGACTCCCCTGACCCACCATGAGAAACCAGGCACCATAAGCAGCACTGGCAAAGAGATCTCATCATTACTGGACACAGCTCAGGAATCCTCTCTGTCATTGTGGGTCCAAGACTCCACACCCCCACTCAGGCAGCTGGGCAGGACCAGCAAGGGTGATTCTACCTAGCCCATAAAAACTCTTCATCCCCATAGGCTGGAATCTTTCCTCCTCCACCCAGAGTCAGCAGGTGGCATTGGCAAAAGGGATCCTGCCACAAGCAGTCCCCAGCCAGGAAAGTGCCCTCTTTTCCCTACAGGCAAGATAGTCTTGTCACAAGTGCCTGGGAAGTGTTCCTCATTCTCAACTACAGAAACCAGGTGGCCCAGCCTGGAAAATCCCTGTCATACTTCTTGGGAATCACAAAGAAAGATCAGTGGAAGCCCCAACAGCACCAGATAAACTAAATAGACCAAAATAGTACCACAAAATAACACCAGCTCCTAAAATTAAGTAGTCACTGAAAGCACAGTAGATAAAAGTAGGCCAGACATGTGTACTAAAACTAACCAGGATAACTCCCTACCAAAAAAAAAAAAAAAAAAAGATTTAAGTAGAACACACAGCCTCCTAAGACAATTACCACAATGTTCAAGATATAATCAAGAACTAGGAAAACCACAACGTGAGTAAGAAAAAATGATCAACTGATGCTAAGACCAGGATAGATCAGATGTTTTAATTATCTGACTATAATTTTAAATAAATAAAATCATAAAAATGCTTCAACAAGCAATTACAAATTCTTGATACAAAAAGTAGAAAATCTCATCAAAGGACAAGAAGGTATAGAGTAGAACTAAATGGAAATTATGGACCTGAAAAACAGAATAACTAAAATGAAACATTCACTGGATTAAATCAATCATAGTGTTTAGATAACAGAGGATAGAGTCAGCAAACTGGCGAACAGATGAACAAAATTTACCCGATGTGAAAAACAGAGAGAAAGCAGATTGATAAAGAGATGAACAGAGCCTCGAGGGTGTATGGGACAATAACAAGAGATCCAACACCAACATTAATTCCACTGAAATTCCAGAAAGAGAAGAGAAAGAGACTGAGGCTGAAAGACTATTCAAATAAATAATGATTAGCAGTTTGACAGATTTAGTGGAAGATGTAAACCTGGAAATTCAAGAAGAATTCAAACAAGATAAGCCCAAATAAATCCATGTCAAGACATATCATAATAAAACTTCTGAAAACTAAATTTTTTAAAAGAAATCTTGAAAGCACCTAGAAAGAAACTACCCAGAAGAATACAAAAATACGGCGATTTGAGAATATGAAACTACGGTAATCAGTAGAAAATGGCACAACACATTTAAATTCCTGAAAGAAAAGAACTCTCAACCATAAATTCTATGCCTATCTTTCTGACAAAAAGGGGAAATAAAGACATTCTCAGATGAAGGAAGACCAAAAGAATATGTGCCTAGAAGACCAATCCTTTGAGACTGGATAAACAACATTTACTAAGCAAAAAAAAAAAAAAAAGCATTATTGGAGCTTTAGGAAGTAAATAAAAGCAACAGAAATATGAGGATATACTATCCTCCTTCTTCTGAGTTTTATAAATGTATTTGATAATTGAAACAGAAACTATAACACCATTTGATACTCAAGACAATGACATTTAAAAGTATGAAAGGTAAAGGTACCTGAATGGAAGTAAGATTTCTATATTTCACTCAAAGTGGTAAAATATTAACACCAATAAACTGTTAAGTCACATATGTGTATTGTAATACTCAGAGCAACCACTAAGAAAACTCCACAGAGATATACACTAAGGAACACTATAAATATATCAAGATTGAATCATTAAAATATGCAAGTAGCCCACAAGAAAGTAAGAAAAGAGAAACAGAAAAATTAAAAACAGAGGAAATAAACAATTATGATATAGCACTTACTTAAATGCTAAAACAACAATAATTATCTTAAGGATGTAAATATGCCAATTAAAAGGCAAAAATGGGAAGAATCGATTTTTTAAAAATCCAACTAAATGCTGTTTGCAAAAAACGTTACTTCAAAGGTGATAACATGGGGGGTTAATGTCAAAAATCTCAAAAATATACCACGCAAACATTAATTTTTAAAAAGTAGGAGTGACTATATTAATATCAGGTAAATAAAATCAACAGAGATAAAGAGGGACATTACAAAATTTTAAAAGGAAAAATCCATCCGGAAGACATAATGATCCTAAATGTGCATGCTCCAAATGACAGATCTTCAAAATGCACGAAGAAAAAACTGATAAAGCTGAGAAGAAAAATAGACAAATCCACAATTATAGTTGGGGACATTGACAACCCCATCTCAGCATCTGATAGAACCAATAGATTGACAACAATATTGAAACTCTGAACAACACAATTGATATGGTTTGGCTGTGTCCCCACCCAAATCTCACCATTAATTGTAATAATACCCACATGCCAAGGGTGGGGCCAGATGAAGATAAGTGAATCATGGGGGCAATTTCCCCCATACTGTTCTCATGGTAATGAATAAGTCTCATGAGATCTGATGATTTTATAAATCGGACTTCCCCTGCACAATCTCCCTTGCTGACCACCATGTAAGACGTGATTTTGCTCCTCCTTTGCCGTCCACCATGGTTGTGAGGCCTCCCCAGTCATGTGGAACTGTGAGTCAATCAATTAAATCTCTTTCCTTTAAAAATTACTCAGTCTTGGGTATGTCTTTATTAGCAGTGTGAGAACAGACTAATACAACAATCAACCAATAATATCTAATTGATACATATACAACATTTATCCCAATATCAGCAGAATACACATCTCTTCAAGTGTGCACTGATTATTCACCAAGATAGATCATATCCTAAACAATAAAGAGACTTCAATAAATTTTAAAGAACTGATATCATATAGAGTATGTTATCTGATTATAATGGAATCAGACTAGAATTCAATAAGAGAAAAACAAAAGGATGATCCTTAAACATGTGGAAAGTAACAGTACAGTTTTAACCGAAGCCATAAATCAAATAGGAAATTTTTAGAAAATATATAGAACTGAATATAAATGAAATGCAACATATTAAATTATGTAAAATGCAGCCAAAATAGTTCTAATAAACTGGTTCAACCATTGTGGAAAACAGTATGGCGATTCCTCAAGGATATAGAACTAGAAATATCATATGTCCCAGCCATCCCATTACTGGGGATATACCCAAAGGATTAGAAATCATGCTGCTATAAAGACACATGCACACGTATGTTTATTGTGGCACTATTCACAATAGCAAAGACTTGGAATCAACCCAAATGTCCATCAGTGACAGACTGGATTAAGAAAATGTGGCACATATACAACATGGAATACTATGCAGCCATAAAAAAGGATGAGTTCGTGTCCTTTGTAGGGACATAGATGCACCTGGAAACCATCATTCTCAGCAAACTATCATAAGAACAGAAAACCAAACACCGCGTGTTCTCACTCATAGGTGGGAATTGAACAATGAGATCACTTGGACTCTGGAAGGGGAACATCACACACTGGGGCCTATTATGGGGGAGGGGGGAAGGCATTGGGAGTTATACCTGATGTAAATGACGACTTCATGGGTGCTGACGAGTTGATGGGTGCAGCACACCAACATGGCACAAGTATACATATGTAACAAAGCTGCACGTTGTACACATGTACCCTAGAACTTAAAGTATAATAAGAAAAAAAAAAATAGAAATAACAGGAAAACAGCAAGTTTGAGAACTAACAAAAAAAAAAAAAGAAAAAAAGAAAAATGTAAATGTCTCAAATAATCTAAGGTTCAACTTCAAGGAGTAAAAAAAAGCAAAATGAATTCATAGCAAGCAGAAATAAAAAAGGATGAGAGCAGAAATTATTAAAATTAAAAATAGAAAAATAATTTTTAAAATGAAACAGAATATTGTTCTTCAAAAAATCAATAAAGGAGGGGAGGACAAGATGACCAACTAGATGTCGACAAGTGGAATAGCTCCCATGGAGGGACGGAAATGACGGGTATGGTTTTAACAGATCTTCAGAGGGAAGGCACCGAGAGTGGATGCAGGAAAGACATAGAACCTAGATTGAAGAGGGAGAAATCTGTGAACCCCACAAAGGCTACTCAGCACTGGGATTCATTTTTGACCCACAACAGCTCTAGGGGAATGGATGAATTGAACTGGCAAGGAGCAACCCATTCTCACCACAGGCCTCTGGATCCCAGGCAGGAGGGGACCCCTTGACTACCACAGACACTTGAGATAGCAGGGACTGCTGCTTAGAGAAGTGGTGGGGCAGCAGTCAGCTGATGCAGAGTACAGAGAGTTTGGTGTAGGGGCAGCTGTAATGGAGCATGGCCAGGGACAACTATCGCCCTAGTCTCAACTTGCTCCTAAAGAAGAGACTTTAGCTTTAGGGGAACTGTCAGACCTGATCTCTGTAAGGTGGTCTGCACATCAAACAGGACTTGTCCAACCTGAGTACTCCTCGGCCTGCTTACCTCTCCTGGGGCCCCAGCATCACCATGCCTGCTTATAAGGCAGCGTCAGGTGCCCTGGGGACACACACCATAGCTTCTGCACCAGAGAACCAAGCCTGACAGGTGGAGAGCTCCAGAGAAGTGGCTCCTGTGGCTGCACACCAGCCCACATGCCACCTCCTCATACTGCAGCTTCCCCTGAGCCCACAGCAACCCCTCACATCACATTGTTAGCATGTGTCTGCACAGGTGGGTTTTGCTTTACTTGCCCTGCCAGCATGTGGGAGTGCAGTTTGTCCCCCCCCCACCAACCGTCACTGCAGACAGAGCCTTCATGGCACACAGCCAGCAAGCCCTGCCTCCACTAGTGTCCCATACTTGTGCTAATGCTGCACAGAGAACAAGGGAACCTCCCACAACCTGAGTGATCACTCTAGCTTGTGGGGGCATAGAGAAAGCACCTAGACCTATGCCAGCCAGCACCTTATCCCAAACCAACTCCACCTCCAGCACAACAATGCGCATAGTCTCCATCAGGGCCCCTCCTACTACCAGCTGTCTTGCCTCTGCCACTGTGGTGAATGCCCACAGTGAGGCAGGCACCCTTGCACATGCTAGCACTCTGTTGCAGCTGTTACACCTTGGCACTCCCAGCACAGTGGACTCCAAGCCTCTAGGAGCCAGAGAACAAAGTTGGGGCCCAATACAAGTTCTCCAGAGTCAAAGCATGCAGTCTAGGAGTTGGGAGCTGAGCACTGGCTCCTGAAAAATCTCCCAGAAATAAAGCAAGTTAGTGAATCCACCTTATACCATAATCAAGTCCTCATGGTCATTGAATAGGACAAAAGGAAAAAAAAAAAAAAAAAACACATACAGAGGTCAGTAACCTCAAAGACTGAAGGTAGATAAGCCCACAAAGATGAGACTCAGCACAAGAACGCTGAAAACTCAAAGCCAGAGTGTCTTCTTTCCTCCAAATGACCACATCATCTCTCCAGCAAGGGTTCAGAACCAGGCTGAGTCTGAGGTGACTGAAATGACAGAAATAGAATTCAGAATATGGATAAGAACAAAGCTCATTAAGCTACAGGAGTAGGTTGAAACCCAATGTAAGGAAGCTAAAAATCATGATAATACATTGCAGGAACTGACAGACAAAATAGCCAGTTTAGAGAAGAATATAACTGACCTTATAGAGCTGAAAAACACACTACAATAATTTCATAATGCAATCACAAGTACTAATAGCAGAAGAGACCAAAGGTGGAATCTCAAAGCATGAAGACTGCCTTTCTAAAAAGAGACAAGCAGACAAAAACAGAGAAAAATGAATAAAAAGGAATGAAAAACACCATCAAGAAATATGGGATTATGTAAAGAGACCAAACCTATGACTGACTTGTGTACCTGAAAGAGATGCAGAGAATGGAACCAACTTGGTAAATATATTCCAGGATATCATCCATAAGAACTTCCCCAACCTAGCTAGAGAGGTTAACATTCAAATTCAGGAAATGTAGAGAATTTCCTGAATTTGAATGTTAACCTCTCTAACCAGTCAGATAGTTCACAAGAAGATCATCCCCAATACACATAATCATCAGATTATCGAAGGTTAAAATGAAAGAAAAAATGTTAAAAGTAGCTAGAGGAACAGGCCAGGTCACCTACAAAGGGAAGCGCTCATCAGACTAACAACAGAACTCTCAGTTGAAATCCTACAAGCCAGAAGAAATTGGGCACTGATATTCAACATTCTTAAAGAAAGAAATTCCAACCCAGAATTTCATACCCAGCCAAACTAAGCTTCATTAGCAAAGGAGCATTTTCGGATAAGAAAATGCTGAGGGAATTTGTTACCACCAGAACTGCCTTACAAGAGCTCTTGAAGGAAGCACTAAATATGGAAAAAAAGACTTACCAGCTACTACAAAAATACACTGAAGTACATAGATTAGTGACATTATAAAGCAACCACATAAACAAGTCTGCATAATAACCAGCTAATATCACAATGACAAGATAAAATCCACACATATCAATAATAACCTTAAATATAAATAATCTAAATGCCCACAATTAAAAGGCACAAGTGGCAAGCTGGATAAAGAACCAAGACCCATTGTTATGCTGTCTTCAAGAGACCCATCTCACACACAGTGACACACATAGGCTCAAAATAAAGAAAGGAAAAAAATCTACCAAGCAAATGGAAAACAGAAAAAAGCAGAGGTTGCAATCCTTGTTTCTGACAAAACAGACTTTAAACCAATAAAGATCAAAAAAGACAAAGAAGTACATTGCATAATGGTAAAGTGTTCAATTCAGTGAGAAGATCTGACTATCCTAAATATATATCCATCCAACACAGGATCACCCAGACTCATAAAGCAAGTTCTTAGAGACATTCAAAGAGACTCAGACTCTCCCACGATAATAGTGGGAGACTTTAACACCCCTTTGACAATATTAGATAGAGCACTGAGAGAGGAAATTAAGATATTCAGGAACTGAACTCAGCACTGGATCAAACAGAACTTATAGATCTCTACAGAACTCTCTACCCCAAAACAACAGAATAAACATCTTTTCATTGCCACATGGAACATATTTTACAATTGATCACATAATCCAAAGTAAAACACTGATCGGCAAACACAAAAGAACCAAAATTATAATAGTCTCTCATACCACAGTGTAATTAAATTAGAAATCAAGACAAAGAAATTTACTCCAAAGCATCCAATTACATGGATTGTATGAATGACTTTCTGGTAAATAATAGTATTAAAGCAGAAATCAAGAAGTTATTTGAAACTAATAAGGCAAAGACACAATGTACCGGAACCTCTGAGACACAACTAAGGCAGTGTTAACGTGAAATTTATAGCACTAAATGCCCACATGAAGAAGTTAGAAAGATCTCAAGTTAACAACCTAACATTACAACAAAAAACAAAAGAGAACCAAAAGCAAACAGATCTCAAAGCTAGCAGAAGAAAAGAAATAACCAAAATCAAAGCTAAACTGAAGGAAAACCATTCAAAAGATCAATGAATACAAGAGCTGGTTTTGTGAAAAAATAAAATTAAATTAAATAGACTGCCAGTTAGACAAATAAAGAAGAAAACAGAGAAAATTCAAATAAACACAATCGGAAATAAAAGCAGCATATTGCCATTGACTCCACAGAAATACAAACAACCATCAGAGAATATTATGAACATTTCTATGCACATAAGCTGGAAAATCTAGAAGAAATGCATAAATTTGTGGCACCTACACCCTCCCAAGACTGCACCAGGAAGAAATTGAGCCCTGGATGACTAATAACAAGCTCTGAAATTGAGGCCATAATAAATAGCCTACCAACCCCAAAAGCTTAAGACCAGTGAGATTCACAGCTGAATTCTACCAGATGTACAAAGAAGAGCTGGTACTATTCCTACTGAAACTGTTCTAAAAAATTGAGGAGAAGGGACTCCTCCCTAGCTCATTCTATGAGACCAGCATCATCTTGATACAAAACCTGGAAGAGATACAACCAAATAAGAAAATTTGAGACCAATATCCTTGAACCTCAAAATAATAAGAGCCATATATTAAAAACCCATGGCCATCATCATACTGAATAGGCAAAGGCTGGAAGCATTCCCCTTGAAAACTGGCATAAGACAAGGATGCCCTCTCTCATCACTTCTATTCAACATAGTATTGGAATCCCTGGCCAGGGCAATCAAACAAGAGAAAGAAATAAAGGGCATCCAAATAGGAGGAGGAGATGTCAAACTATCCCTGTTTGCAGATGATATGATCCTATATTTAGAAAACCACATAGACTCCAATCAAAAGTTTCTTAAACTGATAAAGAATTTCAGCAATGTCTCAGGGTACAAAAATCAATGTGCAAAAATCACTAGCATTCCTATACATCAAGCACAGTAAAGCAGAGAGCAAAATCAGGAACATACTCACATTCACAATTGCCAGAAAAAGAATAAAGCTAACCAAGGAAGTGAAATATCTCTACAAAGAGAGCTACAAAACACTGCTCACAGAAATAAGAGATGACATTAACAAATGAAAAAAAAAACATTCATGCTCATGGATAGAAAGAATCAATATTGCTAAAATGGCCATACTGCCCAAAGCAATTTACAGATTCAACGTTATTCCTATTAACTTACCATTGAGATTCTTCACAGAACTAGAAAAAGCATTTTAAAATTCATATGGAACCAAAAAACACCCTGAATAGCCAAGGAAATCCTAAGCAAAAAGAACAAAGCTGGAGGCATCAGGGTACCCTACTTCAAACCATACTATACGGCTACAATAAGCAAATCAGCGTGGTACTGGTACAAAAACAGACATCTATACCAAAAGAACAGAACAGACAACCCACAAATAAGTCCACACACATACAACTATCTGATCTTCAACAAACCTGACAAAAACAAGCAATAGGGAAAAATTCCCTATTCAATAAATGGTGCTGGAATAACTGGCTAGTCATATGCAGATTGAAACTGGACCCCTTCCTTTCACCATATGTGAAAATTAACTCAATATGGCTTAAAAATTTATATGTAAAGCCCAAAACTCCAAAAGCTCTCTAAGACAACCTAGGTAATATCATTCAGGACATAGGTATGAACAAAGATTTCATGACAAAGAGGCCAAAAGCTATTGCAACAAAAGCAAAAATTGACAAATGGGATGTAATTAAACGAAAGAGCTTCTGCACCAATAGGGTAAACTGACAACCTACAGAATGAGATAAAATTTTTGCAAACTACGCATCTCACAAAGGTCTAATATTTAGTATCTATAAGGAACTTAAACAAATTTATCAAAAAGAAAACATTAAAAAGTGGGCAAAGAACATGAACAGACACTTTTCAAAGGAAGACATACAGGTAGCCAAAAATAATATGAAAAAAAGCCCAACACCACTGATCATTAAATAAATGCAAATTAAAAGCACAATGAGATACCATCTTATACCAATCAAAATGGCTATTATTAAAAAGTCAAAAATGACAGATGATGGCGAGGTTTTGGAGAAAAGGGAACACTTATATACTGTTACTGGGAGTGTAAATTAGTTCAACTATTGTGGAAGAGATTGTAGCAATTCCTCAAAGACCTAAAAAAAGAAATACTATTCAACCCAGTAATCCCATTACTGAGTGTATATCCCAAGAGTACAAATTGTTCTATTATAAAAGCACATGCATGTGTATGTTCACTACAGCACAATTCACAATATCAAAGACATGGAATTAACCTAAATGTCCATCAATGTTAGACTGGTAAAGAAAATATGGTACATATATACCCTAGAATACTATGCAGCCACATAAAAGAATAAGATCATGTCCTTTGCAAGGACATGGTTGGAGTTGGAGGCAATTATCCTTAGCAGAATAGAAACAGAAAATCAAATACTGCATGTTCTCACTTATAAGTGGCAGCCAAATGATAAGAACATGCGGACACATAGAGGAAAACACACACTGAGGCCTATTAGAGAGTAGGGGGATGGGATGAGGGAGAAGATCAGAAAAATATCTAATGGGTACTTGGCTTAATACCCGGTTGTACAACAAACCCCTATGACACACATTTACGTATGTAACAAACCTAAACATGTAACCCTGAACTTAAAATAAGAATTGAAAAAGTCAATAAAATTGATAAACCTCTAACAAGACTAATAAAAATAATAATAAAGAAGAGACAAATCACGAATGTCAGGAATAACTCAAGAGATACTATTACAGATGCTGTAGCCATTTAAACAATAAAAGAAAATACAAACAACATTACACTCATAAATTTAACAAGTTAGAAGAAATGACCAATTATTTCCTACAAACTACCAGAAGTCAACCATGATGAAATAGATAATCTGAATATCCCAATAACCATTGGAGAAATTTAATTTGTAATTTAAGAGCTCCTGTAAAAGAAATCCCCAGGCTATAATGATTTTACTGGAGGATTATATCAAACATTTAAGGAATTAAAACCAAATTCTACACAATCTCTTCCAAAAGATGAAAAACAAATGTTTTCCTACATATTTTATGAGGCTAATACTACCCTGATGCCTAAAGCAGACAATGATAGTACAACAGCAAAAAAAAAACCTAAACCTCAATATTCTCATGAATTCAGAATAGCAATATCCCCCATAATGTCTTAGCAAATACAATCCAACGATGTATGAAACATTTTGGTAATCAACACAGGGTCATAAAGATAGGCACACTGATCAATGGCATAGACTAGAGAACCCAGAAATAGACCCACACAAATATGCCAGAATGATTTATGGCAAAGATCCAAAAGCAATTCAATGGAGGATGGACTGTCTTTTAAACAAATGGTGGTGAAGCAATTGGATACCTATAGGCAAAGAAAAGAACTTCAACCTAAACTTCACAATGTCTAAAATAATTAATTCAAAATGGATTATAGACTTAAAAATATGAAAATATCAAACTTTAAAAAAAATAGGAGAAAATCTTTGGAATATAGGGATAGGCAAAGAATTCTTAGACTTGACACCAAAAGCACGATATATAAAAGGAAAAATTGATACACTTAGCCTCATTAAAATGTAAAACTTTAGCTCTGCAAAAAGTCCTCAACAGGAAAGGAAAAGCCAATTACAAATTGCAATAAAATGATTGCAAACTATATATCCATTAAAAGACTAGTATCTGGAATATATAAAGAATTCTGAAAACTCAACAGCACAATATAAGCAATCGTCTTAGAAAAACAGTCAAAAGACTTGGGCAGACATTTCACTGAAGAGGATATCCAGATGGCAAACAGGCAAATATGAACATAAAAAAAATTTCAACACTACTGACTATCAGTGAAGTGCAAATTAAAGCCACAATAAGATATCTCTGTGCAATTATTAAATAAAAAATAGTGATAACACAAAATGCAGGTGAGGATGTAGAGGCATTTTCTTATGCATTTCATGGCTGAAGTATAAAATGGTACAGCTACTCTGGAAAAGAGTTCGGCTGTTATTTTTTTTAACACTACACATGTAATTACCATATGACACAGCAATTGCACTCTCGGGCATTTATCCCAGAAAACCTGCACACAAATGCGCATAGTGGCTTTATTCATAATTGCCCTAACTGCAAGCAATTCAGATGCTCTTCAATGGGTGGATGGTTAAACAAATAGGGACACATCTATTCTTTAAAATAATACTCAACAATAAAAGGGAGAAACTCTTCATACATGCAACAACTTGGATGGAACCTCTAGAAAATTATGCCTTTTTTTCTAGAGTGAGAAAAGGCCAATAAAAATTATTATACTATACAATTCAATCTATATATCGTTTTTTAAATGACAAAATTTTAGAAATGGAGAATAGAAAATACTATGGTTATCAGGAGGTAGGAACAAGAAGGGCAGGGAGGTATAAGTGAGGTCCATGTGGTCATAAAAGAGCAAATGGGGAAGGAATCTTCTTGGTAACAGAATTGTGTGTTGGATGTGGTAGTGGATATATCAGCTCACGCAGGAAAATACTGAATACAACTAAATACACACAGACACACACACACAAATGAAACTGGGAAAATGTGGATCTGAATGAGATCCATAGGTTGTATCAATGTCAGTATCCTTATTGTGTTATTGCATCTCAAGATGTTACCACTGAGGAAACTGAATAAAGGGTATGCTGGATCTCTCTATACTATTTACTAAAACTGCATGTAAATCTATACCAACTCAAAATAAAAATGTAATTGTAAAATATTCTGAAAAGGAAGATAAATTGGATGGTATCAAACTTAGCAAATATTGGAATATACTATAAAATAATAATAACAGTATGGTATGGTATGATATTCGTGCAATAAAGAGAAATGAGCACCATCAAAAAGGAATATAGCCACATAATTTATCATATTAACAGGAAAGAGCAAGAATAAAAATTATATAATTATCTTGATAGATGCAAAATAGCCTTTAAATAAATGTAACACTCATTCTTGATAACACTATTAGTAAACTAGGAATTCAAGGGAATTTTCTTAATCTGAAAAAAGAACATTAAACCAAAATTATGTAGCAAACATATTAAAGAATAAATTATTACAAATTATATTCTGACATCAAGAACAAAATAAAGACATCCATTGTTATTACATCTACTTAACTTGAACTAAAGACCCTAACTAATGCAACAAGACAGGAGAAAGAAATTTAAAAAATAACAATTAGAGGCCAGGCGCGGTGGCTCACGCCTGTAATCTCAGTACTTTGGGAGACTGAGGTGGGTGGATCACAAGGTGAGGAGATCGAGACCATCCTGGCTAACATGGTGAAACCCCGTCTCTACTAAAAATACAAAAAATTAGCCAGGAGTGGTGGCGGGTGCCTGTAGTCCCAGTTACTTGGGAGGCTGAGGCAGGAGAATGGTGTGAACCCAAGTGGCGGAGCTTGCAGTGAGCTGAGATCACGCCACTGCACTCCAGCCTGGGCAACAGAGCGAGACTCTGTCTCAAAAAAATAATAATAATAATGGCAATTAGAAATGCAAATATAGAAGTTTTATTAGTTATAGATGACATGATTGTGTATACAGAAAATCTAAAATAATCTAAAGGTAAACTAGCAAAATAAATTAGCAAATACAGTTAGTTCACTGGAAATAAGTTTGATATACAAAACCAATTCCGTTTCTATATACACACAGTAACAAGTAGAAAACTCAATTTGAAATTTACTACATATAATCATAAATCAATATCCAGGAATAAATCAAACAAAAGTTATTCAGATCTCTACAGTGAAAGCTACAAAACTTTACTGAGAGAAATTGAAGAAGCCATAAATAAATTGAGGGGTATACTATATTCATGAATTACGTTACTCCATATTGGTAAGACATTAACACTTCCCAAATTGATCAAGAGTCAAGGCAATCTCAGTCAAAATCCCAAATTTGTTTATGGAAAATAAAAATATAATTTTATAATGTATAAGAAAATGCAAAGAGTCAAGAATCACCAAGTTGATCTTGAAAAATAAGTATGAAGCTTGCTCAGGTTTTCCTCCATCTCCTGACTGACCCTGTGGTCCTGTCTAGTGTGCTGTGCATGCTCCTCTGGGGAACTGTGAGTAACAACCTAACTTTTCAATGGCAGTCATCTCCTGATTTGTTGGCCTTTCTATACCTGTATGATAATAAAAATTCCTTGTAAAACACAATGATGAATTTTCTAAAACTACATACAACAATAATAATGAATCCTACTAACACACTGTTGAGCAAAAGAAGTAAGATACGAAAGAGTATGGAACATTTGATATCACTGATATCAAGTTAAAAACAGGAAAAACCTAATTAAGGTCATTAGATATCAAAACTGGTTCCGTTTGGTGGGTGTGGTGACTAAAGGGGTGCACAGGGGAGAACTCTGAGGGTGCTGATGACGTTCTTTAATGTAAGTGTTGTCTGTGTGGGCATGTTCACTTTTGAAAATTCACTGTGATTCATATAAGATTTCAACATTTTTCTGTATGAGGTTTATGCTTCAGTTTATATTAGCAAAACCACTAAGAATTCAGTCACAACTATATTCAGAATAAAACAAGGCATTCCAAAACAAGAAAGAATAAAAATAAATTATCTAACACCTCATATAAAAAGTTTTTAAAAATAGCAATAAAATTGGCCAGGTGCAGTGGCTCATACCTGTAATCCCAGTACTTTGGGAGACTGGGGGGGCAGATCATTTGAGGCTAGGAGTTTGCAATCAGTGTCACCAGGATGGTGAAACTCCATCTCTATTAAAATCAGCTGGGCATAGTGGCATGTGCCTGTAGTCCCAGCTACTCGTGAGCCTGGCGCACAAGAACCACTTGAACACAGGAGGCAGAGGTTGCAGTGAGCCATGATTGTGCCACTGTACTCCAGCCTCAGCAACAGAGTGACAGTGTCTCAAAAAGTGATAAATAACAATAAAACAATTATTATGTAGCAGGCAGACAGAAAAAAATACAAAAAATGATTAAACAAATTAGACCTAGTTCTTTGAAAAAAAATCAATAGAAAAATCTGCTGTCAAGTCTAATCAAAAAATAAAGCAAGACAACACAAATATGTAAAAATAGGAATGAAGAAGGAGTTATGTCAACAGCTCAGTATTTTTAAAATTGTTTACAAGTACTATATAGAGCTGTAAGTAATGAATTTGAAAATTCCAGTGAACTGCAAGATTTTCAGTGAAGCAGATTACTAAAAATGATTAAATGAAATGTAGAAACCAGGAAAGAAAGTTTCCAAGATACAAAAGTAATATCTCCAAAACCAGCAACTAGTCCAGAAAATTGTACAGTCAAATTCTTTCCAACATTCAAGAGCTCTGTCTATGCAAGTACAAAAGAATGAGCAATTTCTTTTCCATGTTATGAAAAGAGCACAAGCCTAACACAAGCTGAACACAAGCATCTGAGAGAGAAATTCTGCCAATGTTACTTATGCATCTAACAGGAAACCCTCACCTGCTATAACAAAAAAAAAAAATGATATAAAATAGCACAGTAAGCCAGGACCAATTTCTAGGAAAGGGCTCTTCACTTACAGAATGGAGACACACAGAAAAGAGTACTCTTCTTCTACTTACTGCTATCTTTCTGGGTATGACAGTTTGAACTGCCACAGTCATTCTGAAATTATGAGAAAAATTAAGACTGTGGCCTGAGAACAGCCAAGTTGAGATATGAAAAAGACCTGGGCCTTTGGGCTCAGCAATGAATCACTGATTTGGCCAACCCTGAAGCCTTCCTAGTTGCAGTCCTCTTTAATGTGAGATAGTAAGTCTTTCTTATTGTGTAATCCACTTAAGGTGGACATTCTGTTACCTGAAGACAAGCACATTCTGAAAATGTACAAATGTGAATTAAATTTAAGCTGAGAGAAAAAAGAAAAATGATTAATAATTTCTAAAAATCAATGAGGAGATATGCAAATTTATATAGCTTATAATAAAATGTGATATTCAAGTCAATAGGGAAATGAAGCTCTGCTGTATAAATGGTAGTAGAAACCATTTAGTGAAAAAATGTAAAAGCTAGGACATTATGTCACAATTTATCCGAAATCCATCCCAGTTAGATGGTAGATTTTGTAGGGAAAAAAAAAAAAAAATCAAACCACAAAAATAACTGGAAGAAAGTATGAGTAAACAGTATCTACTTTGTGAATTGGGTATAATTTCTAAAAAACGCAAATATAAAAAAATGCAAATGGATAATCTCATTACTTGACCACATGCATTTTTTAATGTCTGTATGTGAAAATATTTTTTAATTCAAAGGCAAACTATTTATTGGAACAAAACATTAAACACAAATAACTATCAATCCCTTTCTGAAAGAGAGGTTATATAGGTTTACAATGTGCAAAGAACCTGAGGTATAATTTACAAAAATGTGAAATACAAATGACCAATTATTATACTTTAAGATGTATAATCTCACAAGAAATGCAAATTTAGTATATCACTTTTTCATCCTGCTACCAAACTAGCAAAAATGCTTAATACATATTAACCATATTTTTTAGCATATAACATAGACTTTATATACTACTCATGGATGTGAAAGTTATTAGGCCTTTCTATAATCAATTTGAAAATACGTATCACGTACATTAGGAGCCTAAAAGAATTAATATTCTTGTTCTGGTAATTCTACTTCTTAAAAAATATAATATGGAAGTAAATATAGATATAATTAAAACTATGTATTTTAGATGCTCATGACAACACTATTCTATAATAAATGTGGTGAAAATACCTAAATATTCATCAGATAGGAAGATGCAATAAATGATGGCTGCCTGGAAGTTGAGTAATGTATTTCCACTGAAAAAATCACAGTTGTAAAGCACAAAGAAATGAGGAAATATTACCAATATAACATTTAGTAGGAAGGCCAGGATATAAAATGTATTACAATAAATAGCAATTTGATAAATATACATATCATGATCTCTATGTACAGAGGGAGAAAAAAAAAAAAACACACAAGAAAATACACCAGAAACATTAACAGTATTTATTTCTTGGTTTAAAGATTGTAGCTGAGTTTTACATTCTTCTTTTCATTTATCTGTATTTTCTGAACATTCTATCCTTAATGGGTATGTATTGATAAAACACTACCTAAAATGAAATACTTAATTGCATCCTTTCCTTATTTCTTCACTGGGATGAAGCAGCAGTGTTTGTTTCAGTTCTCGGCTCTGTCAAAAATAGTTCTGCACAAGGGTTCAGAACGGTTGACATTTTACTTTGAAAATACACTGGAAGAATGTTAATCCATGAAGAGACTCAAGTTTATTTCTCTTCTTCAACTCACTGTGCACAGCCGGGAGTCTCTATGAGAGCAGCTTAATAGAGACACTGCACAGTCCTCAGACTAGATCCTCGCAGCCCCACCTCCACCCATATCCCCCTCCTCACTGCTGTGCCCACTTCCCAGGCTCCTAGCACCAACTGCTGGAGCCACCAGGTAAAGGCAGCTTCTACCTCATTACGAGTTAGCCTTTTCAACCTGGCTTCACCTCTTACAACTTCTGAACCCGAGAATTTGGGGCAATTTGTAACACCGCATAGTGGATCTGCACGAGAATGTTAATGATGCACTTTCAAGCTCAGGGAGGACTGAGGTCTCACGGCGTGGCAATCGCTGCACAAAGAGCAGTTATTACTCAGTGAATTATCAGCAGTCACAAGGCTCTCCCAGGGATGCAACATCAAGGGGGGCATTTGATTCCCATCCAAAGCCAGCTTTTATGAAGAATCAACATTGACAGAGAAGTCAGAAGAGGCATCTTAAACTAGTAAAGGGGAATGAGGCCCTTCTATTTCCCTGGGAAATCGCTGGAACAGGGAGGCTGAGCCAAGGGCAGTGGTGGAAATTTCAACTCAGCAGGCTCCCAGCCAACAGGAAGGGACTGTGATGCCCTAATGCTGGCTGGGGAAGGTTGGAGCAGAAAGTGAGATGAAGGGGAGAGAGGGAGTCACAGAACTGCATCACCTCAAGTTCAGAAAGGATGTTCTGGGTCCTCTGTTAACCCCCTCTCACTCACAGGAAATCTGCCTTCCAAGCCCAGCACAGCATCATGCTTGCTGGTACTATGCATCTCCCCAGTCTCTGGGCCTCTCTTTCCCAAACTTAGCTGTTCAGACCCCAATTCCCCACCTATTGCAACCAGCACACGTGCTTCTATGTATATTAATACATTTGGGTCCCAGAAAGATCCTGATTGACCAGACTTTGTAGGGCCAGAGAAAAACTTGATCCCCTGGACAAAATACTCCTTCAGCCTCTCTTGGTCCTAACCTGATTCTAGAAAGGAGAAGAAAACAGCTCTGTTGTCTCACACCACATCAGGGTCTCCCTCATCCAGGATGCAAGGCATAAAACAAAGCCACAGGCTGTCCAGATGCTTCTGCCTACTTCCCCCACTCTCCTGCCCAAGGACACCCGCTGCCCTCCACTGAGCCACTGAATCGGGTGGATGCCACCCACAGAAAATGAGGTTCAGAGGGCCTGCGAGCAGTTGGCAATTCTCCCAGGGTTTTCAAGCACAAGGGACCAGGAGTTAGTGGAAGAGAATGAGTTCCCTACAACAATGTCATTAGGATGGAGAAAGGCGGACAGCTTCAGCAATCAGGTCATGGAGAAATGTTTCCTCTGGGCTATAACTAGTGCTCCTATCTAAGCAAGTCATGCTTGTGGGGGGAAAAAAAAAGACACCCACGTTTTTCTTCTTGCAATGATTACACCAACAACAAAACAGCCCTGAAAATAAAATCTTATCAGAGGTGAAGTTCCACAGATCCCTCACAGCCCTTGGTCTTTATAAGGAATGGACATCTGCTGCCAGGCATAGAAGGGGAGTTTGGCACTGCCCTGGCACACAGAGCTGAGTGATCCCAGCTGTACCAGCTCAGGGCTGCAAGAGGGAGCCTCCCATCTCTGGCCTTGGCTTTGGAGCTATAATCTAGGGTACTGTCAGGCTGGAAGCTGTGTTTTAGGCCTTCCTGTGCCTCTCTGCTCTTGTGGAGTCTGAGATAGATACGCTCAGAGAAAATGCACAGTCCCATTTGCCCAAAGCTGATGCCCTGTGCCATATGAGCACGCTCTCACTGCCAAGTGCTGCACAGTGTCATTACACTGACTGACCCCTCCATCCAACAAGTAGGCTCATATTACCTGTAACTTTCCTCTGAAGAAACAAAGGTTCAGAAAAGGGAAGTTGTGCAAAAACTCAGGAGAGGCAGAACCAGGAGCAAAGCAAAGGCCCAGGTCAATGAGACAACATACGTACAATGTACCTTTGGATACCGTGGATGCTTAATAGCTCCTGCCCGCTCCCTACACCTAGCAGCTTCCCACACACCCCACCTTTGGAAACTTGACTACAGGTGGCTCTGACAGATCTGTCAGAGCTCAATCATGAGCTAAGGACATTTACATGGACATGTTCATGGCATCCTCCTTTGGAGATTCCTGTCTGAACAAAGAGAAAGAAAGCCAAATAGAAATTTGTGGAGGTCCTGTTACAGTTCTGAGCCCTGAAAAAAAATATGCCTCCCATAGGATAGAAGAAGCATATACCACCCCCCACCCCACCAAGACAAATGTTAGACCAATGCCTGTGAGAGCTGGAAGAGTTTCCAGCAAACCTTTCTCCTGGTGGCAGACCCATGCCAGACAGCTCCAAGTACAAAACAGACAATTAATATTTTGCTAGTAGTTACACAGCAAGCTGATGACATAGACCTTTGATTTTTCCATACAAAGCTCATTCACTAAGAACACACTTCCTGAATGAGATAATTGAATTGAATTAGTATTTGTCCAGCACCCCGTAGTGAAAGGCGATCACCCACTCCTTCCCTCCAATGAAGGGGCTGAGTAATCTACAGTCTCTTGATACCACTTAATCTAAAATGTCTGGGTGACTCACTGTCCCTGAGATTTCCCTCCAGGGTATTTAGTTTAAGAAAATATCTTGGTCTTTAATTTAAAAGATGCCTCTTGGTTTAAGTCTTAAAGAAACTGCTTAGTCTGTGTCTGATTTGTTCATATATGACATATATAATCTTTGCAGGGAATGCTGCCCCTGCCCAGCATAACAGGATCTAGGAGTCTGCCCAGTCGGCTCCTCCAGCAGCTGTGCACCTTGCATGGCCAAGAGAGCTGCGACCCCTTGGACTCTGACCTTGGGCACTCCTTAGATAACTGATCTTGGCACTGTTTTGGTGTGGCTCAGGACCCTACCCTCAAATTTGTCACCCATCCTCAATTTTTTTCTTCCTTATGTGAATGTCCTTTATTTTTAAGTTACCATGATTTTCCAGCCCCACCCTTCACAGCCCCATCTCCCATCCGAAACCACCACTCAGCTCTGCCTTCAAATGCTGCCCTACCCCCATGATACAGTCCTAATCCCTTCTCCTTGGTTCACGTGAAACCCCCCGGACTTGCTTTAATGCACCCTAGGCCTGAATCACAAACATTTGCTATAGTAAATCCCATTCCCTGCTTTCCAGATAACTTCCCCTTAGCAGTGATAAGCTGCCAGGCAGACAGATAACAACTAGGATATGCAGTCATTAAGGGCAGATTTTAAAATGACAAAAAGATACATTTTAACATAAAGCCCACTTGAAAATCAGCTTCCCTTCCAACTCAATTACATTCAGGCCTCCTGCTCAAAGCTCCTTATACTGAGAGATTCCAGCTCCCACTGGCTTCGGGGTTTTTGAGGCATGTTGCCTTGGCAACATAAAAGGCCCAGACACCTGAAACAGGAAGTGGAGGACACAGTGCCTCCCCATCTCTCAGGCACCTGAGGTGGCCAGCAGGGCGCCAGGCACAGGACTGGAGGGTCAGCTGCTTAAGACAAGGCAGGGACCTCCACAACCAGCATTCCCACCAAAAGAAGTGGGTGGGAGACGGAAGGAGCCGGCAGGCAGGACCTAACTTCAGAATAAGACTTGGGGATGAAGGCAACTGCGCCAGGACCATGGTCAATATGAACAGTTATTTCAGCAGCCAGCTACACTTGGCAAGCTTTTTCATACCAAAGTGACTGAAAGAACCCTCCTTACCTGGTGGGAGTCCCCGTGCAAGCCCGTATCTCTTGTGGTCATGACCCAGACCAGTGCTGACCACCCATCCCCATCCCCTCACCAAGTCTCACAGCTTTGGGCATCCTAACAGACATCATAGGCCAGCCCTGGCTTCCTGGACATCACAGGTCACACCCTGGCCCTCCATGGGAAGTCACAGAATAGTTGCTAGCCAGCTCCATCTAGGATGCCACCAACAAACCTCTGAGCTCCAAAATGTCATCAAGCCATGTATGTCAGACATTGTGTCACAACAAATTATTGAATCTTCAATTATTTATATGACCAATCCATGACTCTCTCTTCCATCACAGAGTGGGCTAAAAATTCCCCACCTCCCCATCACATATGCACCCAGGCCATCCCAGCCTCTCCCTGGTAAGCTAGTCTTCTGCCCCATCTGTCACTGATGAGCTCTACACTGCTCCCTCCCTGTTCCCCAGCTCTCACACTCTCCACCAGTCCACACATGCGTCTTTCTATCCTGGCCCTCAGGAGCAAAACCTTAGAAGTCCCCCACCCAGATTCTCAGTACCCCAACATCACTTATCCCTTGCCTCCCCCCTCTAGCACTGCTCCTAGCCAATGCTGACGTCAGGCTAGAGGGCTCTTTACTGAGGGCTTATCCAGCCCCTGCTGAGAGCTCATTGCTTGCAAGGACTGTCCTTCATGCTCCAGGTACCATCATTAGTGGACACATCTTCCTTCGAAGTGTATGAAGTGTGTACATGTGTGAGTGTGTGAGCGTGTCTGTGATTACATGAGGCTATGCCTGAGTACATGCCAATCAGTCAATGCTTTCATTATTTCCAGAGAAGATCAAGCCCCTGTGGCCTTGGTCTTCTACACCATGAGTAGTCCCATCTCTGGTCTCTCCTGTACAGGTTATTTCTGGAAGTGCATCCAAGCCAGTGGAGTTGGCCAGGCCCAGGACAGCCAGCCACTGACCACACCAGGATACCCACCATCAGCTCCACATTGGCTCACAGTGACCACATCCGAGGTCCTTCACTTGGATAATTGTTCCAAGCCCTTACTTGCCATATGGGCCTCTTTGTCCTAGCCCTGTTAGACTCTTGGTGTCATGGGTCTCCTTAACTGTGGGGATCCCCACCCTGGATAAAAGGCCACCTCTCTACTATCTACAATCCTGAAAAACTGTTCTCTATCCCCCATAAGAGGTGGAAGAAGAGGGAAAGTATCACTGGGAAGACCCAGGCTGCCACCTGCACCAGCACCAGCACCAAATAAAAAAAGTCAAACCTCATTCTGAGTGTTCAACTCATCTGTCTCTCATTTCTCTTTCTGCTGGGCTCTGGCATTTTCCAATTTCCACCCTCCTTGCAGCTCCGTTTTCTGTTTGTGGCCTTGTCTCACTCTTGGATCTGGAGGACACTCAGGCTGTAACATCTGTCTCCCGCCTCAACCACAATTCACACTTGTCCCTGTGGTTGGGCTGATTTCACTGCTCTGAGAAAACATATTGTCCTTTATAGCCTCCAAGCAGCCCCCCTGATCCAAGCAGTAGAACCCAGTTGTTACCAGGTACCCCTGCTCTACTCAAAGAGACTCCATTAGTGACAATTTCTGTTTGGAAACCTCTCTGCACCTACTCCCTAGCATGCTATATAAACACCAGCCAATGGTAGCATCAGCAGAGAGAGACTGGGAGGGAGGATATCTGTGCCAATTTACAGTTGCTGGGAGCCCAGGGATCCTGTAGCTATTGCTGTCTTCAGGGGCACCATAGCAGGAAGATTGGAAGATAGGGAGCCTGGGGCTTACCTTGCGCATGTCTTTGCCAAAAGTCTCACTATAGGTAGTGCCAAGGATTTCAAATTGGACATAGGGATTCGAACTGTCCTCCCGAAACTCCATCACCCCAGTGAGGCCAGTGATGTGGCCCTGCAGAAGAGGAGAAAAACCCATTGGAAAATCTGGTTAAAGTAAAGGATGGCATCCCAAAGGCTAAGAGGAGCAAGGAAGTGGTCACCAAGAAGGGAGCAATCAGTCTTGAGACCATGGACAGGCTGTAATGAGGACAAATAGGCTGGTGGTCCTAAGCCCTCAGAGCAGGATGAATACTTTCTAGGACATTTGCTTATGGGAGAAATCTCTAAGGCTTGCACCTGTCATTCATACCGTCTATATGCTTAGAGTCCCTGCTATGTGCCAGGCACCATGCTAGCCATGAGATTAAACAGTGGCGGCTTTTCTCCTTGCCCTCTTGAAGCTTAGTCCTCCCCTTGCAATCAGTTCCAGGGGCTCACCTTAGCCTGACCCAAGAGGAAATTCAAAGGTCAACAAGAGACATATCAGACACATGATGTTAAGCTGCAGGGCAGCAAGCATGTGCATTGGAGGGCACAGTCAGGTCCCAAGCTTGGATCTTGACTTTGCCACCTGTGCCACATTGGGCACATTGCCCATCTCCCAGCTTTGGCCTGAAGTTAATCAGCTCCACATCATAGAAACCACAAGGACTGAAGGAGAAAATAGGTACAAAGCACAGCATCCAGCATAGACTGGCTACCGTCCCCCTGCCTCTCTCTACTGGCTCAGTGGGCTCTATAGGAGAAGGAGGCAGCAGGAGGCTGAGGGAGTCATGGTGACCCCCTTTCTCTCTCCAAGTCCAGGGTGAGATTCTCATCCAGATTTATCTCTCATAGTCCCTGTGAGCCTACAGAGTCCCAGAAACACTGGGCCCAAAAGGGGCCCTTGCTCTGCCCTGGGCTGTAGTGGATTCTCACCTACACTACAGCATGTTCACTGCTACTGAAACCACATGCAGTTCACTGTGAATAAACTCCTAATGCTATGGATTTCCCTAAATACTCTTTTGAAACCTCTAAAAGTCAATTCACTCTAACAAATGGTCCATAGATTACTCAATTCACTTCAAATCCAGCTTTCTAATTCAGTATCCCTCCTCAGCACATGAGATACATCACAAGCACACATACAGGTGCACTCCTCTCTTGGGGAGTGGTGGTCTGCATAGAGGGGTACCTTGCAGACATGGGATAGGCAGCTGCCTCCATTTCATACCTACTTGACAATTGTGGCCAAGGGCAAGTTGCTCAGCCTCTCAGAAATTCTTATATTAAATTGAGGACAGTAATGATAGTATGTATTCGTGGACCACAGCTCACCTGGCCTGCAGATGCTGGGACAGGAAGAGTGACGAGGAGAGAGGAATGGGGAGAGGCCTACTGGGGCAGCCACACAGAGCCTAGCTTCAGGCCAGCTGCTAGAGGGGAACACAGTAGAGTTGTAAGAAGCGGCCTTTCTTTGGCCAGGTTGGGGGTGCCTCTTCACACATACCTTTTTGATGGTGTCCAACATGGACCTCCCACCATTCCAAGGCTTAGTGGACTTCCGTATGCAGTTGAGGCTTGCCATGCTATGCCACTTCCGGTCCTCCAGCTTCCTGTGAAAGGCGTTGGCCAGCATCAGAACACTGTCATACAGATAGAGGTTGGAGATCTGCAAAGACAGAGGCAGTGAAACCCTTTCCACAGGTGCATTTCCAGAGAGCTTTGGAGAAACCCACAGGAAGAAGGTGGAATGCAGGATGCCAACACTAAGCTGTGGTGCTGAGTATCTATGCCAAGATCCTTGGCTTTTAGGTGTACGTTCAAAAACCCAGCCAGCTTCTGGAGTCCTGAATGGAATAAGGCCTTGCCCTGCCTCAGGAACTAGAGTGGGAAGTGCATCTGTACATCAGCAAGGAGAACCCTGATCTGTAGCTGATTGAGATGTGCACACATGCAAGTTACCCACTCAGGTAAGGGAGGTTAGAGGGAAGGATAAGCAGAAAGCTCAGGGTTGAAGGATTAGTGGGATAAAGGGAGGGCACAGCATGTGCAAGGGCATAAAGGTGTCAAGAGACAGGGCCAGGTACAGCGCAGTCCACCAGAGTTTCTTGTAAAGGACCAGCTCATAAAGATTTTAGGCTTAGTGGTCTCTTTTGCAATTGCTCAACCCTGCCGTTATAACCTGAAAGCAGCCATAGACAATATATAAACATATGGGTGCAGCCATGTGCAATAAAACATTATTTTCCAAAACAGGCAATATACTGGATTTGCCCTATGGGCCACCATTGGCAGATCCTTGGGTTAAAGGAATTGAAAGCAGCTCAAGACGACTGTGTCAATGGATACAATACAGAGGGAGCAGGATCAAGAGAGAAGCAGGGATTGAACCCTGCAAAGACTTAGGGACTTGCTAAGGAGGAATAGCAACACAGGTGACTGTAGGGGGGAAGGACGCCATTGTTGGGTCTGTATACAGGAAGCTGGAGATCAGACCTGGGCCTCAGAAAGACCTCTCTGGTCACAGGATGGGCCTAGGGTAAATGGTGGCCTGAGTGACGAGGTAACAGCGAGGACGGTGGTAACAAGAGATGAGGATTCTGGTGCCCGCTGTGCAGTGGAGCCACTGCCATCCAGGGAACACATTTGGGATTTGCAACTGTGCCCATCTGAGGACCACCCTTCTGCTTAGTTGTCTGATGTGAGTTCAGTGGTAGAGGAGACACATGCCTGTCTCAGAGCTCTGGAGAGCAAGGCCATGAGTGAGAATCTAGGGTAGCAGTGTGAAGAACGACACTACAGCATCGGGGCCCAACCCATGTGTGGGGTCTAGGGTGGGCAGGCCAGGCTCAGCCTCCTGAGTGTGGCTACAGACCCCGATCTGGATGTGGAGGAGCTGGAAGATAGAACGCGCCCTCCCAGGGGCCCAGCGGGAGCCCAATGGGAGAGAAGCACAGCATTGTTCTCAGATGTTACCTTCACACCACCCCAGCCCTCCACGGGCACACTGGAGCACAAAGGAGAGGAGTAGGAGAAGGGAAGGGGGTGAGGGCGAGGTAACGTCCACCCTCAGTCAGATTTGTGGGCCCCCACTGATAACTGTTGCACAAACAACCCTCAGCCAAAGTGGGTCAAGGGGACCATTCTCTGAATGCCTAAGCAGCAAGTCGTCTGCTAAAAATATTTTAGAAAAACAAAATCACCAGATAAAAATAGGAGATCATGTCAGCCTCACAGGACTCCTGCAAAGATCAAATAGGCTCCTTGGGCTGCAAAAAGAACCCCTCCTCCCGCAGCCTCACTCCCACCCTCCTCAATATGTCCCTGTACTACAACACCTCTGTGCCTTGTTCTCTGCCCACAATTTACTTCCTCATGTTTCTTAGTCCAGGTGCTCCAAAAGCAGAACCTTAGATCAGAACTTAGGTGGCAGGAACTCTCCAGCAGCTGAAGCTGAAGTCTGAGATGAGCCAATAGGAGGTGCAAGGCATCACAAACATCTGCCCCGTTATGCCTGTCCAGTCCTCAAGGGCCATTCCCAGCATGTCACATCCAGGCAGAGCTGACTGCCACCCCTGTAGGTGTCCTTGTGCACAGACCATTGCTGAAGAGCTCTGTCCTGTCACTGTCCTGTCACCCAGCTCTGACCACTGTGGGCTGCATGCCCAGGGTCTCTGCATGCTGTAGGTGTGATAGGTACGTGGACGATGGCCAGATGTTGCAGAGGTGTCAAGAGTGTACTAAAACCAGAGCCTTGAACTGAGGGGGAGCAGAAGGTCAGTGCCTGGGCTGACCCTCTTCAGGGGCCTGCAGCTCACAGGAGCTTACTTGACAGCAGGAGGAAAACTAAGTACCACCACCCACCGGGAGCTCACCCCCCACCGCACACAGAACACCATGACAGAACTGTGCCCTCAGCCACTTGAGGCCTAGAGGAGCATTTCCTCAATGAGCAGGACTAATTCGCTCTTTGTTGCTGGCAACTCCCCAGCCCTCAGGAGCCCCCACCACTGCATGTGTTTTAAGTCTTCCTCCCCTCTGGAAAACAAACCCATGATGGAGATGTTGTTATAAGGAATATAAGCCACTTAGAATTGCTTTGTTGTTTTTGGTTTTTTTTTCTTTACCCAAAAGAATAACTTGAAACTGAGAATCCTTAATGATGTGAAGATTTCTCTTCTCAAGACATTCATGGGTCTACCAGTCACCCACTCATAGCTGCTGCTATTTAACCAGCCAGGTCTCTTTGACCCCTACCCCTATCCATCCACACACTTACACATCAGGGCAGAGTCTACAGCACCAGCTCATCTGTGGCTCTGACCAGAACCCAGTGGAATCTCCTTTTCACTTCAGCACGTCTATTCACAATGAATCAAGGTACTCAACAAATGTATGAATGCAGAGAGGTCTTGAAAAAAGAGGAAAAAGCAGGACATGACTCAGAAAGGCCAAAGGAAGCCCTCAGTCCTTCCACAAGTATGTCTACTTGGAAGGGCAAATACATACCAGTTCACAGGAACAGGCTTGAGCAATGCACTTTTCCAGGCACAGATAGGCAGGCCTTCCCACTGCCCTCATATCACCCTGGATGTACCCTCTTCCATTACATATGTTGTCAGCTCATAAATGTGTTTACCTCAGCAAACTTCGAGCTCTTTAAGTACTCTCTCTAGAACTCAGCACCAATCAAAGCACATAGCTGGTACTTAATGTATGTTTAATGGCTGAACACATGGTAGACACATGTATGCACAAACGGAAGGGTAGATGAGTGTGTAGATGTATGAGTAGATGGATGGATGGATGGATAGATGGATGGATGAAGTGATGGATGGATGGATGGATGGTTGGATGGATGAAGTGATGGATGGATGGATGGATGGACAGATGGATGGATGGAGTGATGGACGGATGGATGGATCTTCTCAGAAGGCATATACTAACCATGCTTTACAAAAAAGAGAAATTATAGAAAATGAATCGCAGATAAAAGAGATTTTATCCCTCCAACTTGACTTTGGAGAGAGCCTCCTTTTTTCAAACAGCAATTTGTTCTTGTCTAAAACCTCCTCAAAACACCTTCTTGATCTTCCCAAGAAGCTGTTTCCATTTACTCCACTTACTCCTAACTGTTCTCTGGTAAGATGTTGTCTCTCCCTGCCATGGGCATAATCTAACACTGCAGTAATAATCTGTGGCTCCCCCATCTGCACTCCAACCTCAGCATCCTCACGGAGGCGACCTACTTTGTGCAAACTGACTTTAGCTGACAGTTCACTGGTGGCAATGCAGAGGGTAGGAAAGGCCCTAACCTCACAACCGATTCTGAGAAGGGATTTTTGGATTAAAAAAATCACAAGTAGATGGCAGAAAGGCAGTTTAAACTTGGGGCTCTCTCCAGAGCCTGATAAACATAAGAGAAGCCTTTCCTTAGGGAAGATAGCTGGATACCAGTATCATGGTAGGTCATGTGAAGCCCCTGAGAAGGAAGTCTGGAAGCAGAGAGGCTTCCAGATGCATGGATGCTCACTCGTCATTGACCACCAGGGGCCAACAGCCCAGGCTGGAGCCACAGACCACAGGTGCAGAGAATGAGGCCTGGCTTGAAGAAGTCCTTGCCTCACTCCCTCATATTTTAGGTTAGGCACAGCACAGAGTCCATCAGCAAAGGTAAGGCAAGCAAGCAGATGCTGTCACTATTTAAACCCTCATCCCCATGCAAGCAGGAGCCCAGGGCTCTGGGTGACCTAGGAACACTGCAGCATAAAGTTCCAGGAACCAAAAAAGCATTCCAGGTAAGAGTAAATTTGAGAAGCAAAAGACAGGTCAAAGTGCCAAGGCCACGGGCATGGCAGAGGAGAGACCTGGCAGCAAAGCAAAATACCTAGAACCAGGTCAGAGATGCTAGAGGGAGTGAAGTCAAGGCCAGACAGAAGCCAGGAAAAGGGCTTGAGGCCTTCCTGGGAGCCCGTGGGCTCTATTATAAGTGAGGAGAGAGCTGGAAGAGGGACTGGATGGTTTCATTTAGCCACCCCAGAGATTTACAGTAAGTTCCTCTTTCACTAATTACCATATAGTATGACTCTCACACCAGGGTTGCAGCTTAGGCAAGTGGTCTAATAGGATCCACAACAGCTTTGGATTCATCCCAACCTGGACCAGCTTTGCTCACAGCTGGACCCCAGGTCTCTACAGTAGTGCCTGGATACAGCAAGCACTCAATAAATGTTGATTGAACAAGTGAAGTAGATCTCCATTAGCATCCATTTGCTGAGTGATGTTGAACAAGCTGTTGAACACTCTGAGACTTACCTTTATAATAATAAAATACAGTGTGATCTGGGCCCCTGGAGAGGTGCAATGTGGCAGCCCTGATTTATCCACCTGTGGAATGCAGATGGTAGTACCTCTGTGTGCCAAGTACTATTCTAAGATCTTTGCATGCATCTTCATTTTCAGAGGGAGCAGAGACAGAAAGGAATAGAAGAGGCAAATAAAATATCTAAGCAGCTTCCTGATTTCAATATGTATGAGCTGAGAGCTCCTCCAGGGACGTCCCCAGAAGCTGGGGTCAGCACGAGTCTAGATGCAGAACATGAGAACTACTGAGAAAATGAATTTGTATTCTCCAACACCACTCATCCTCTCCCACAAAGTCCCTTGGTCCCTAAAGCCTTCCAAAGGCACGAAGGGAACATGTCTGACTCCTATAGGCTTGAGGGTCAGAGATCAAGCAAGAATCAGCATTGAATATTAATTCCCAGTCCCACCTGAAATCTGCTCACCTGAGCACCTGTGTACATGTCCCTGGCCTCCTCCAGGTCCCAGCAGCACAGACACAGCTGCCACAGCCCCCAGGGTCTGAGCCGCACCTTTCAGGGCTGCATGATCTGAGGTGTTGCAGGGCGGCCCTTTAAGGGAAAGGCCATTTCTCTACTCCTAGGATGTTTCATAAAAGGTACCAACACAGGAAGGCTCAGAGAGTGTGTGTTGCATGGCAGGGGGTGGAGGGGAAAGCTCTATAATACCCTGACTCTGGTTCCTGAGAGGGAGACAGTGTGGCCCACTGCAGTCAAAAGCCAGACATTCACACAGCAAGGCTGGCTCAGCCACGGGAGCCTTTGGCACAGTGGATTCTGCAATGAGATCAGGAAGGTGTGCAGGGGAGATGGGGAAGGCAGGCAGGGTATGGCTGGAACAAAGGCCAGCTGCAGTCCAGCATCCATGGAAGGCAGGTGCTCTGCACTCCACCCTTTGCCCAGCTCAGAGGTTTCAGTCCTGGGGAACCCTCCAGATGTCCTCACTCAATGGTCACCTCTCATTTTAGGGGTGAAGTTCAGGTGCCCTTATTTTTCCCTAGGGAGATGGTAACCACTGGTTAACCTGTCTCCAGTCTCAGATCCTCCCTTTCCACACTGCATAGAGTTGCCTTTCTCAGATACACATCTTCCACATCACATCACCAAGGGCAGAGTCCCAGTCGCTGTTGTCCCCTCCAAGTTACTTCGCAACTTCTTGCCTCTCACCCCTTGCCCCAGGCACAATGAACTCTTCCCCTGCTCTCTCAGGCCTCTGGGCCTGTGCACATGCCAGTTTCCCTAATCAGAACATGCTACAACGTGGAAATTAAATTTCCCAATTTTGAGGGGTTTCTAAGAACATGTTCTTAGAAACACGAAGTTAAAGAGATGTCAAGGCATTTGCAAAGAAGATGCCTCTTCTTAGAAGACAAGTGGTGGTGGATAGAGGCTGCTGGGGAAAGAGATGGGAGCTCTGTGTGAATAAATGTGGAACTGGCCATCTCCCACCAGAATCTCAGGCTATGCATTTCCCTGAGATGGCAGGATCCTGGCAAGGTATAAATTTCCAACATCAGTTACCCAAGCAGGAGATGGGTCCTCAGAAAGATAACGGGAAAGGTAGGAGGTGTCTCTGGGAAGCAGGAGAGAACTCAGCCGTGAGCTCTTGTTGGGGGCTTGCAGCTCTTGAGAGACCCAGGTGGACACTCTTGGCTGCTGGATAATTAGAGATGAGTCACAAGAAGTTGACTGAGGACCAGGGATGGAAAAATAGATTTTTAAAAAATTTATTACCAGAATTTCTATTACATCAGTAACTATACTTTATTTAGGAAAATACCTTGTGTCAGCAGGAGCAAAGGCCACCAGTAAGACTGTTAAATTGATCTTCATGAGAAAATAAGGAATCAAGATCCAGAGGGAGGAAATGGATGGAGCACTGGGGGCAGGGGAGCAGTGCTCAGAAACACTGCACATTCCCCAGAGGGGAGGGGCTTCGAAGGCTGAATCCTGCTTGAGCAGTTACAATGCAAATGCCCCACCCAACATCCCACCATGTGTAACACTGGCTCTGAGGCTCCCAAGGAGATGTGAAGGCTGCCTTCGTCCACTCAGGCCACTGCAACAAAAAACCACAGACTGGGTGGCTTATAAGCAACAGAAACTTAACTTCTTACCATTCTGAAGCCTGGCAAGTACAAGATCAAGGTGCCTACAGATTCTGTTTCTAGTGAGGACGTGCTTTTTGGCTCATAGGTGATGCCTTCTCATCTTGTCCTGGCAGAGTGGAAGAGGAGAACTCTGGTCTCTGCAGCCCCTTATAAGGGCACGAATCCCATTTATGAGGGCTCCACCCTCATCACCTCCCAAAGATCCCACCTCCTAATACTGTCACCTGGGGGATGAGGTTTCGAAATAGAAATTTTGGAGGGATACAAACATTCAGACCACAGTGGATATCTTGTGCAGAAGGGAATTTGTTGTCTTGTTGAAACCAGGAAGGCACTGACTTTCCACCTGGGCAAGCACTGGGCAGGGTGGAGGCAGGCACATTGGAAGCCCAGGTGTTCCGGTCTGTTATTGAATCCCTGGAAGTAGGATCAGGACCAAAGATAATGAGCATGTAAGTCCCCCATGAAGTGTGTTGAGGTCCTCAGGAGTGCTGCAGGCTCCCAGGATGATCCAGCTAAGACCTTTGCCCCCATGAGTGGGGAAGGGAGAGGCCCCTGGAAGACAGGAGGGTGTGTCTGCTGGATGGCCAGACTGTCTGCCTTCCTGGCAGCAGCACATACCTTCTCTGTAGTAAATCTGGGGGTATTCCAGCCTAGTATTTGTTATGCTCTGGGGCCCAGGGAATTGTTGTGCATCTGCATTATCAAGGTAAAAATCATCCTTGGAGGCGAAGGAAGATGAATCGCAGGCCAGGGTCAGAACCAGACCGTTATCCTCCCAACACCAAAGCTGGAAGTGTGGGAAATGTTTTCATTAAGAAAGGCTGCATTTCCTCCAGGCTTTTAAAGAGCCTAGTTTTCTCTTCCCTCTGTCATTAATCAAGCAAAGTGGACTGTTCAGGGAGACATCACAGAGGCAAACAGCAGGAACTGACCTCTGACCAAATCCTCAGACAGGTTGTGGTTGGCCAGCAAAGTTAGACAAGCAGCTAACAGAGGGTCCAGCGGGGAGGACAAGTTGACACACAGATGTCACAGCTTGAGAAATCCATGCCAGGTGAAGTCTCTCTGCCAAACTGCTGCCAGTCCAGCTGTCCTGAGATAGGGCACCACAGCCAAGCCTCAGGAGGAAGCAGATGGTAACAGAGGGCACGGGGGATGCAGGGAGCTCTGCTCACTGCTGAATCTGAGGGGATGGTGTGAAGAGTGAAGAGGGCTATCTGTTCACACCCAAGGTTTTCTGGGCTTCAAATGCACGCATGGCCACCTGCAGCCAGAACAGCAGCCGGTTGCACCCAAGGAGAACACCTGTGCAATTGTCTCCAACAAAGCCTTCCCCGCTCTCTGTGTTAAATGCTCCCATATGGGTCTTTAGGGCTAAGTAAACCATTGAAAGTGACATGAAATCCAAGGTAGCTGGTATGTGGAGGCTCGGTGAAGCTCCAGAGGACAGGCTTCTACCAACAGGTTGACAAAAACCTTTTAGCCATGGAAGAGTACAGAAAGCCCTAAAAAAAAGGGATGTCAGAGGGAGAGGGGTTGAAATCCTCTAATAGATTGTGTGCAGCACAGAGGAAGAATGATTCCATCAAGCCATTCGACAATTTTTAAATACAAGAAGAAGAGAAATTTCAACCTGAGGGACCATTTTATGGTAATACCACATTAGCCCCCAAAGCTTAATTCAGGGATCCGGCTCCACAGTGACCACACAACACAGTTTATATCATTTGCCTGTCACCCCTTAGAAACACATTTGAATATAAATGGGGGGATGACTATGTGATAATACGCCTCTTACTTCAATTGCAGCCCTGATGTCACAGGGCAGTACAGTTCCAGAGACAGAGTACGTTACAGATTCTCCTCTAAGCAAAGATGTCCGTGAAATCTTAGCAAAGTCTCAGGGTTCTGAGGGACTGGTTATCACTTTTATTACTAGCTGAGTCAGACAAGTCCTAAACTAACTTATCAAGGAAACAAGAATGAGAAACACACAAATAAGACAGTGCTTTGTCGGAAAAATAAACAACAGTGCTGCATGCTGGCAAAGGCAATGCTTTTGGAGCACTAGGAGTCACATATTTAGGTATTTTTCTTCCAAGGGCCTTTTGTTCTGCTAAATAGGAACCAAATTGATTTGCTATAATAGTCCTTGGTTGGCTTTAGAGCACAGAAAGCCCTGACCACAGGCCTCATAGAGGATGACAGAGTTTCTGAGGCCAGCTCAATAGACAAGCCAAGGGATGGATGCTATTGCAAAAATTCCCTGTTCTTCTTGGTCCTCCCAGAAACTTCTAAACCAGAATGATCTTCCCAAGAGTAGCCATTTGGCAGGGGGGACTAAAGATGGACTGGAGAGCTCCATTTCCAAAAGGATCTTCACTAATTTCGTCAAGACAAAGTTAATAATCCATGACATAAATGTTTTTTTTTTCCTTGAGTTAGTTGTTCTAAACATGTTAGTCTTCTCGATAAATCTCACAGCTAGAGGCTAGTAGAAATTAGTTTGCCTTCCACACTATCATTAAGAAAGAAAGAAGTGGTAATAGCTATGGAGGAAACTGGAAGGGAATGGCTTGTAAATGAGATGAATCTACAAGATACCCAAGTAGTTATTGGGCAGGATGAGTAAATAAATCCACATTTTCCTCTCATGATACCGCCTCGCAAGGAAGCAGAGGAAGCAGATGCAACAAATGGAGACAGAGATTCCTTTAATAAAGTGTTTTACATATATATATATATGTATATATATATATATATATATATATAGGCATCTAGAGTCAGTTTAACTTGTATTGAGACCTGCATTCTTAATAGATTCATCCTTTAATTCCTTATTGAGGGTCTTCAATGAGCAGGGTCTTGTGGTCTTGTATAAAGAGCTACATGAGTCTAAAAGACATAGCTTGTCAACTCCCAAGCAAGGAAGCTATGATTCAGTACCCATGGGAGAGATGTGGACAATAAGTGGTACACAAAACCTGTGATAAGGGGCTGGAAAGATAGAAGCTGCCCTCCCATCTGCAGTGATGCCTTTTTTTTTTTTTTTTTTTTTTTTAGAAGAAGTGGGTCCTTTTTTTTTTTTTTTTTTTTTTTACTTTCTTTTTTTTAATTTATTTTTTATTATTATTATACTTTAAGTTCTAGGATACATGTGCATAACGTG